>NW_026932903.1:0-54399 GCF_032062105.1 Saccostrea cuccullata
ATAATTTCTATCAACATTTGTACCAGCACAATCACCCTTCTTGTGGTCATGGAACTTTCCATCTAATGCCCTCCAAGCATTCAAAGAGAGATTCGTACTACTATATCGATATACAGACGACATTGATGCAGTCTCATTTTGTAGTTTTCCTAGGTTACAGATGCCTGTAGAAACATATTAGTTTTCAATTATTTGAGTGTAAAACACTATATCTTTGTATATTGAAAAATTCTATGCTGCAAAATTTATTTTACTTCATTTTATTTAGTGATGATTTTTAAGGAGGAATGCCACATCAACTTTTTATTTTATAGATCTCTGAGTCAACCTTTTTAAACAATGGTTTCAGCATAGAAAGGCTGACATTTTCTTTATATGAATTTTTTTTGTATTTTTTCAAAGAAAATGAAAAAAATATTATTTACATCCAAATTAGATGCTTTGTTGTAAAAAAAATTGCTATAAATGAATGCATCACATGAATACCTGGTAAAATATGTAAAGAAAAGCCGTAAAGATATTAAAAAAATTTAAATAAAAAAATATTTATGAAAATAAAACACAAAATATGTGAATATTTTTAAATCTTGTGGTTAAAATCTTCTTAAAACCAGTCACAACTGGGGAGAACATGTTCATTAAACATATTTATAAAAAAAAAAAATGAAACGAAATGGCCAAATTTTAGAGAATTTTTTTTTTATTTTGGCCAATCCCGATCAAAATTAAACCGATCCCAACCATAATTGTACAATTATTGGAATTAAATAACATTTTCCCAAGAACACTAGTCTGATTAGGTGTAATTAGGGTTAAAACATTATTGAACTTGACAATAAGATAGATTTCTTCATTGTAAATGCATTAATAGGCAATAAATTAGCATTTTATTCATTTTGTGTTAATTTTGATCAGGATCAGTTTAATTTTGATCGGGTTAGGTCCAAATATTAAAGAAAATTAATTTCTCTAAAATTTCTCACTTTCGTTTCAATTTCTTTTTAAAATATGATTGACAAACATGTTGTCCTCAGTTGTGACTAGTTTTATGGTGTTTTAACCATAGGTTTAAAAAATATTCACAAATAATGTGTTTTATTTTCATAAATAATTTTTTATTTAAAAAATTAAAAAGTCTTACCAGCCTTTCTTTACATATTTTATTAGATATTCATATGATGCATTCATTTACAGCAAACTTTTAACTCGAAAACAACTTATTTGGATAAAAATAATTTTTTTCATTTTCTTTAAAAAAATACAAAAAAATTCACATAAAATAATTTCAGAGCTAATATCGGCCTTTCAATGCTGAAAAAAATGTTTAAAAAGGATTACTCAAAGATCTATAAAATGAAAAGTTGTGTGGCATTCCACCTTAAATATATTATATATTGACATCACAAATGTAGTGCCAAATAGCTTTATAAAAAGGTGAAGATAACAATCTAAAAAACATTCTACCAAAAATACATATTTGTGAACTGGACCAAAATGCTTACATCTGAACATTTTACAGATTGGATCGGGTACCTAGCAGGTGTAAGCATCCCCTGCTGAAAGGTCAAACTTGTACACTCTATAACCCCAGTCACATTTCCAAAAACGACCAACGGCCGACGGGTTTTGAAGCAAAATTGGGATTCTTCGGGTGACAGTCGTCGGTTTATCGGCCGTTGTCTTGGCCGATATTGACCTATTTTTTTGTCGGCCGACCAATTTTGTGTCCATCGGTTTAAGTTATAAATTTTCATGCGTCGGTGGCCGATTTCTTCAAGTGCCGTTATCCGTCGACCAAAATATCGGCTGTAGTTTATCAAGTTGGTCGTCCGTCGTTGGACGTGAAAACGGTTAAAATCAAACTGTAGCTCAGAGCTCGATAATTGGCCGACTTGTGAATATTTAACCTATTAAGGAAACATAACACAAACAAAATTTTAATGCATGGATTGATATAAATTTTTTGAACGGAGATAAAATAAATAATTAATCCGTGAGATATAAAGAAATCTTAGGTATTCTTTGGTGCTTAGATATGCACCATTTGTCGTTTTTATGCAATTCCATACAAATTTTACACACATTTTCAACATTGAGTCACAATTTTATAAGCTTCTGCCACTTTGGCTTGCAAACATTCATGTCACCTATCTGAATATAGATCTATGAAAAAATATTGCTGATTTCAAAAGAAATTTAAGATTTTTTGTGTTATTTATCCAAGTCATCGGTGTCCCTACGAAAAAACATCGTGTGCCCGATACTGTGTATTTCAGCCGACAAGACCAAAAAAATCTAGTTGCCCGACCATCGGCTTAAATGTGACCTAGGCATATGTTTGATCAGGCCAGGCAGACGGAACAAAGTCAAATATAGTAAATTGAAAACAGAAACAGATGCATAATTCATATAATATTATCTTATATTTCATTTTGGAGGTCGATGTTTGCTCCGCTCCTATTTTTGATATTTAATGGACTTTTAGCTCGAAAATGTTCGTTATATCTGTATATTTCACCTAAGGACATGTTATTCCATCGGCATGGATTTTAACAACAAAAAAAATCAGAAACTAATAACTCATATGTTATCCAACTTATACTCATAGTTCCCTTTCTAAAGAAGAAATTCTTCAAATTCATGTCAGTTTTAAATATTTTTTTATATCAAACAACCAAAATTAATTGGATTCCAAAACTTCATTAAAATCCTTACAAAGATACATAGCTGGTTCCAGTAAATGTTCAACCAAGCCCCTTTCTTTACTCCTCACTAAGATATATATTTACAGTAGTGAAGGAGAAACTTTAAGAGTGCTGTGCAAAAATATACATGTATTCAAGAAGTGGTGTAAATAAGATTTGGATTCTTAAAAATTCTAAGATACTTTTGGACACTAAAAGAAGGTGTTATTGGTAATCTAACAACAAAACCTTATGATAAACCTGATGTCTTTAACTTATCACTCGTCATCATTCTTACTTATGCAGCACATTTATCTCTATCACCTGCATACGGGTTTTTATTTATGAATTGATTCAATAGGCAAGAGCATGTTTTACGTATGAAAGAGGTAAGATATTGACAAACAAGGTGATGAGACAAGAATATCAGCAGCCTCCTTGAAAGTCATAATTTCGTAAATACAAGTTCTACGGTCGATTCAATGACATTGGAAGATAAGCTAAACTATCATGAGGGCAAATGTTATCAGACATTTTCAATACTAATTGTTATGCCATTATTTACATTGAATTGTCAACGGAATGTCCCGTTATTCCCGATCATGACCAGGAGAAGACGACGGGTGTGAGGGGTCGGCAGGGGATGCCAATCCCTTCTTGGCACCTGATCCATCTTTGATGTTTTAGGTCCGTGTTTGCTCTGCTCATGATTTGTAATGTTTGAATGGAGTTCTGATCTTTAAAACTTTTCGTAATTGCCATTTTTCGTCTATTAAAATGCATATTTCAATAAAATTCTGCTCAAAAACAGATATGAAATAGGAATTCAACTGAGTATATAAGAACAAACTCTACATATTTATTATCATCCTTTGAAATATTGACAAAAAAAGCTAAACTTTAAATTAAAGTTCACCGAAAAAAAAATTAAAAGCTTTAAAAAAAAATTCATCGATTGGGCCAAATATTTTTTTTTATTTCTAACAAGGAATTATAATGTTAACCGATCTCCGTTTAAGCCATTAAAATTAGATGCATCAACATATTTTTGTTTGTTAAAAATTATAATAATCAAAATATATCCAATGATTTATTATTTGAAATATTTTAATTTAATTTTTTTTTATTGCCAAGGTTACAGCAAGTAAAATATTGACAAAGTTGAAGAGGTGTACTTTTAAATTATAATTAATTACAAAACACAATACACGAGAGAGAGAGAGAGAGAGAGAGAGAGAGAGAGAGAGAGAGAGAGAGAGAGAGAGAGATTAAACTACTTACACCATGCAATGTTGAATAATGCAATAAATACAATTTCCCTGCAACAAAGGAAGCGAGCCATAATGCGATTTGTTTCAAATTGTTACAATCCCCATCATTAAATTGTTTGCTTTGGTAAAACGGTACAAATCATCAATTATATTTAAATGGCTATGTGTTGAATTTATTTATTATTCATTAAATAGTTTGGACTCTATAGGAACAAATGATTTTTTATCTGAAAAAAAACAGCATAAAATTATTATGTGAGAGGTATGTTTGTTTTTAAAAAGATATCTCATTAATATTTTGTACCTTCTCAATCACCGACGATGTGTAATTTTATAAAAAGTATAATCGATAGGCATATTCAAATACCTTATCTAATCTTAAATAATAAATTTAAAGTAACTATTTCTATGAAGATACATCAGATTAAAAAAACAATAATCACGACACTTGTGGTTGGTCTCCATATCCCATAATGAGACTCAGCCCCGCGATAAAAGAATCTGCTTCTGAATCAGCGACTCTAGATCAAACGGTCTATCGACTGCCCAACGCGGGAACAATGATAGTGTTTGTATATTCATCTTTGTCATATAACATTTCCTCACAGGCATTTCATGCTTTTTTTCTCTTTTAAAACTTAATTTTAGGAGGCAACAGCATGTACATCTACATATAATAATTTTCTAAAATTAAGCAAGCTGTTGACGAAGAAAATGATGAAAACAGGGATATCAACAGTAACATTTTAAATTCTCAACCAACATTTCTCTTGCTGTTCTATTACCAATAAAATGACTTAGTAAGCAAAATAAAACAATTCATCACTAACTTAATTGCTGACCGACATTTTCCATGCATATAAAATTATACTGCAGGTCTTGTAGAGTAAGCTTTCCGCTCTTAAATATTTTTCCTTTTGAAAACTGGTTCTTCAGAGTCAATTTGAGTAGGATTTCCTCTTGAAAAAAATTCCTCAAAAGGGAATCAAACACCTGAACCAGTTTTCCGGGGGTATCCTAATCGGTGTACTAGTTATAGTACTACATGCAGTGACGGAAATGAAGATAACGAACAGAATTCAAGATCAAAAGTTCATAAAACTTTGCAAAATAGGAGCAGAGCAAACACAAACCTCCAAAACATCGGAGGTGGGATCAAGTGTCATGGAGGAGTAAGCATCCCCTGCCGACCGGTCACACCCGCCGTGTACGAGGGTCGTTAGAAAAGTTCGCGGACACATTGAATTACGGAAAATCTATTGTGTACTGTGAAGTATGACCTATGTCTGAATAAATTCCTACATTTTGTTTATTGGTATGTAAAAAATCAGGTCCATATAATAAAATCTTGAAAATTTACAACGATTTTTACTATGAGCTTATTGGATTCACGGAGCAATCAGTTGACGTAAGGCGACGTAACAACCAGATTTCAACCCGTTAAGCTTTGTCGCAGTTCTATAAATCTTTAGATTTTTCTGATCTTTTTTCTACTTTAAAATTGAATATATATATCAAGACATGTTACTTTTCTTTTACATTGTCTTTTGTACTGATTCGGATATTATTGAGATCTTAAAAAAAAGTTTATGCAGTTAATCAGTTAATCGATCAGGTATGGAAACTATGCAAAACCATATAGGCGCAACGCAACGTCCATGCGATACGGGGGTATTGAAGTATCGCTGGAGTTAATCTTTCAAAATGTCAATCCTTCCATTCTTATAAAGATACAACCATTTGAAAACTTGTTCTTTGTAGGTGTAGGAAATTCCCGGGAGCATCTTGAACATTTTAATCTCTTTTTAGACATTTTCCAGTCTGCATACATAATTTTTACGTAGTGCAGTGCTCCATGACGCTCAATGACGTTCCGATTTTTGGCTGTGTTTTTACGCAATGATCATATACAAACGGCTATAAAACAGTCATATACCCTCCAATTTAGTTCAAAATTTCTCCCAGTGACGTTTCATGAATACTTTAGCGGCAGGTAAAATATCATAAATCTCTTTGCGCTACAATTGTGCAATTTTTAATTTTAATAAAGAGTCTTTGTGATGTAAACGTGCCAAAATGTAGCATGTTCCGTGAAGCAAGTTTTATCAAAATAAAAAAGCTGTATATTTTTTAATAATCACCGGAGAGCAACAATTTCTTGTATATGTATTGGAAAAAATGTAAAGATTCTATCTGGAAAGTTTGACCAGTTTCGTGGAAATAGCACGCTCACAATTGAACTTGTCCGCGAACTTTTCTAACACCCCTCGTACTCCTTGTCATGATCGGGAAATAATGGAAAAATCCGTTGTCAATTCAGTTTTTAAATAATGGACTAACAATTAGAATGAAAAACGCCAGTCAGCATTTGCACCCCCTACTAATGTGTTCGGAACTTTTTTTTCCGTGTTCTGCAAATTATAAATCACGAGGAGTTCAAAGTAGCTTTGGTAGTAGCTCTGGCGAGAGTCAGCGAGATTACAGAGAGATATGGTAAATTTTTCACGGAAATTTGGCTAGGAAGCGACTAGCACGTGGAGACATAGTAAACTGAAAAGTTATGATGTGCTTCAATTTTTATCACCCTATAATATCTGTAGAAATATATTTCAATTTCATCTAAATTCATTAAACTTCAATAAGTATAAATGATATTCTCTATCGTATTATTTTTCTGCATGCATTAAAATTTCTTTTTGGACAAATATACATGTATTTGGAACCGGGACTATATTTTTGGCGTCAGCTTAGCAAATGAGGCACAAACATGGCTTTCATTGACAAATCAAATGAATGAGAATTGCATCATGGGTTACTACAGGAATTACACCTGAAAAATAAAAACCAAAATAAGAACATTTTCCCACCCATTTAGTAAAGCAATTTCAATTGTTTCTTTTGTGTCCTATTATTTCCATGCTAACAATGACATGCAATTCATTTATTGAATAAACATTAAATTTTAGGTTTTTTAGCTCTACTGGTCAGAGACCAGAAGAGCTTATGCGATAGTAAGGTGTCCGTCGTCCGTACGTCTGTCTAGCTGTCCGTCTGTCTGTCTGTCCGTCCGTCTGTCTGTAAACAATTTTTCAAAATGCTACTCCTTCTACAGTTTTGGTCTAATTCAGTATAACTTAGCACACAAGTAGACTACACTGAGATACATAAAACATGGCCGGTTTTTGATTTCGATGAACGGTGTTGCCATGGTTTCTAAAAATAGAATTTTCTGTGAAATTCCTGTAAAACACTACTCCTTCTACAGTTTTGGTCTGATTTCAATATAACTTGGCACACAAATAGACTACACTAAGATGCATAATATAGTGCATCAGAATTTAATTTCGATGAACGGTGTTGCCATGGTTACTAAAAATAGAATTTTCTGTGAAATTCCTTTAAAACACTACTCCTTCTACAGTTTTGGTCTCATTTCAATATAACTTGGCACACAAGTAGACTACATTAAGATACAAAAATGGTGCATCGGTTTTTTATTTCGATGAACGGTATTGCCATGGTTACTAAAAATAGAATTTTCTGTGAAATTCCTTTAAAATACTACTCCTCCTACATTTTTGATCTGATTTCAATATAACTTGGCACACAAGTTGACTTCTCTAAGATACATTAAACAGTGCATTAGATTATGATTTCGATGAACGGTGTTGCCATGGTTTCTAAAAATAGAATTTTCTGTGAAGTTTTTGTCTGATTTCAATATAACTTGGCACACAAATAGACTATACTAATTTACATAAAACATTGCATCAGAATTCGATTTCGATGAACGGTGTTGCCATGGTTACTAAAAATAGAATTTTCTGTGAAATTCCTATAAAACACTACTTCTACAGTTTTGGTCTCATTTCAATATAACTTGGCACACAAGTAGACTACATTAAGATACAAAAATGGTGCATCGGTTTTTTATTTCGATGAACGGTGTTGCCATGATTACTAAAAATAGAATTTTCTGTGAAATTCCTTTAAAATGCTACTCCTCCTGCATTTTTGATCTGATTTCAATATAACTTGGCACACAAGTAGACTACTCTTAGATACATTAAACAGAGCATCAGATTTTGATTTCGATAAACGGTGTTGCCATGGTTACTAAAAATAGAATTTTCTGTGAAATTCCTGTAAAACACTACTCCTTCTACAGTTTTTGTCTGATTTCAATAAAACTTGGCACACAAGTAGACTACACAAAGATACATAAAACAGTGCATCGGTTTTTGATTTTGATGAACGGTATTGCCATAGTTACTGAAAATAGAATTTTCTGTGAAGTTCCTTTAAAACGCTACTCCTTCTACAGTTTTGGTCTGATTTCAATATTACTTGGCACACAACAAGTAGACTACATTAAAATACATAAAACGGTGCATTGGTTTTTGATTTCGATGAACGATGTTGCCATGGTTACTAAAAATAGAATTTTCTGTGAAATTCCTTTAAAACGCTACTCCTTCCACAGTTTTGGTTTGATTTCAATATTACCCCAGTAGTTGGCACACACGTGGACTATACTAAGATACATAAGTTAGTACAACTGAATTTTGATTTCGATGAACGGTGTTGCCGTGGTTACTAATAATAGAATTTTCTGTAAAATTCCTTTAAAACGCTACTCCTCCTACAGTTTTGGTCTGATTTCAAAAAAAATAGACACACAAGGAGACTACACTAAGATACATAAAATACTGCATCGGTTTTTGAGTTCGATGAACAGTGTTGCCATGTTTACTAAAAATAGAATTTTCTGTAAAATTCCTTCAAAACTCTACTCCTCCTACAATTTTGGTCTAATTTCAATATTACTTGGCACACAAGTAGACTACACAAAGATACATAAAATAGTGCATCTGTTTTTGATTTCAATGAATGGTGTTGCCATCGTTGCTAAAAATAGAAATAAGAAATTCCTCTAAAACGATACTCCTTCTACAGTTTTGGTCTAATGGCATTGGCTTCTTTTCTCATCCTTTGTTATAAGTACAAACCAGTAGAGCTACAGTCTCGACAGAGACTTCTGGTTCTAAGTCATACTACAAGGCGTTTTGAGTCTGCATTCATTCCTTTGTTGTTTTATCGGTGAATACAATTGTCAGGTGGATTTCCTCGCCAAAAACACGTGTGATCAGGGGCATAGTCCGTTTAAATGCTCAGGAGGTGCTGCTCAGTTTCCTTACCTTTTAAGCCCTGGTGATCTGAACTTGAATCATACTACATATTATTATACATATTTCCCAGTTAATAACAAATTAAAAACGTCGGTGACATCTTTCATAGTTTCTAATCTTTGTATTTTTTCATATGAACATTTTTGCGGCCCATTTAATATCGATCATAGACTGACCTGAACCACGTGTTCGAAGTAAAATAAAAACAGCGTAAACGTTGCTATTCATTCAACGATTGGTCAGTCGCTGCGTGGTAAGATCTGCCGTGCGCATTGATAATAGCAATACAGCATAAGGCAAGGTTTGTCAGTGTAAATGATATTGTAAACACATTTTTTTTTACTATGGTATCGGGTTTTTAAATTCAATGATTAATTTTTTTAATGGCTAGTAAATAGATAAATAAAACTTATGAACTGCATGTATTAAATCATTGTAAAAAAAATATATTTATCGATACAATCAAATTAATTATAACCCCGAAAGTCGTATTTATTTGTCTTATTTTATGTAAACCATTTTACGATAAAACGTGTCTCAAAGTATTTTTGAAGCATATTTAAACTACTTTTAATTATTTTACTCCCGTGATGGATATCAAAATAATCGTTTCATTATGCACGATCTTAACCCGTCAATAGCTTTTTTGATATATACTTTTATTCTGTATTGATTGACAAAAATCGGTTCTCATACAAAGAGACAATGTTATTTCAAACAGCTGCAGAGTGGACACGGTCGCTCTCTGCCACAAAATAAACAAGGTATAGTGGTAAGTGAAAAAGACAATAGGTGTCATTACTGTGTACCCCAAATCAACTGGTAAACTATCAATGGCTTTGAAGTTCTTTCATAATCGTGTTAAGGTTTTGAAAACCGATTTTTTTTTTAATCAAAACAAAGTTAAAGTATGAAATTGCAATCGACAAATTAAGATTGTGCATAATGTGACGATTATTTTGACGTAAAATAATTGAAAATTGTTTAAATATGCTTAAAAAAATACTTTGTAGCATATTTTATGATAAAAATATTTATATAAAATAAAACTAAAAAATCAGTTTTGGGGGGATATATATAACTGCTTAATTTGTTGTCTTGTCAATTACAAAAATAAATAAATTATTTATTTATTTTGTTTATTTTAAATTTTTATATATTTGTAGATAAATCTATGAACAGAATAAATAAATCAGATAAATTATTAGTTTATTTATTAATGTTGTACTTTTAAAGTAATTTATTTTATTTAATTTTCACTAACCAGTGTACCTTGTTTTTTTTTTTTTTGTGCCGTGTCCACTATGCAGCTCTGCAATCGTCAAAAGATATTGATTTTTTTCTTTTTACAATGATTAATTTCATGCCGTTAATTAGTTATATTTATTTTTTCAAAAAATAGAAAATCAATCAATTTTAAAAACTAGAATTACCCAAAATGCAGCACTATCCATGCTTTTTTTTCTCTTTTTTTTAACAAAAGGTAAAAAGTCACTTCAAGTAGTTTGTGAACTAAACAGGTGTCAGCAAAATAAATAAATAACTAATTTAATATTTCAAACAATAATTAATTTAAAAAATAGATACTAAATATTTTTTTGAAGTTATGATTTATAAATTTTTCAGATTTATTTCAGAGTTATGACAGAACCCCAAAAGTCTCCTCACAAATTAAAAAAATATAACTATGTGTTTGTAACTTGCTAAAAACATTCTCAGGTAAGTAACTAAATGTACTAAATTGATAATCCCACATCTTTGGTAGCCGTACAGTGCTCTGGGAGTGTGTAAACTTCTTCTCTTTGCTTCAGTGGCCATATACAAGGGGCGTACTGTGGCATATACTGGGGTTTTCGGTAGGTGTATGTAGGAAATAGTAGCCATACAGTGGCATACTGTAGGCGTATCGGGCCTACTGTATGTAACTGTGCCATACTTGGGATACATACAGTGGCATACAGAGATTTACTGTATATACAGAGCTGGCATACCGTAGGTATACCGTAGATTACTGTGAAAATGCTGTAGGATACAGAGAAAGACTGGGGGTTTTCATACGGACAGCGGTTTTAAAAGCCAGTAGTGATATTAACGGGGCGCAATTGGTACCCGTAAGAATTCAAATAACCTGTTGGCAAACCTGGTCTCTAAAAACCACAAAGATACTGTCAATCAGAAACTCAAGCATCTTTTTAATATCAACTTCAGAGTACTTGTGTGTAAAATCAAAATGTTTTTTAACAAAATGATTTTGCTAATGACCATTGACAAGGTGAATAAATTTACATTTCCATTTTTATTGAAAAAAACATTTGTTAATGATATAAAAAAGCCTTCATTTTATTGTGAACAATTGTATATAAAGAAGAAAAAAGTTTTGTGAGTTGGAATTTTCCAAAACGTTCCTTTGAATTTTTTAAGTATCCAGATATGCTTTACACCACTTCTCGAATAAATTGTTGAGAAGTGGTGTAAAGCATATATCAGTACCCCTGAAGTCTCACCTTCACAGTAAATATTTTAGCGAGGAACATATTATATACATATAAACACTTAAGGGATATTGCAAAAGATGTGGCATTAGGAAGCTTTTTGCTGCATTTATGTTACCATTTGCTGCTTGGGTGTCATAAATCGACTTTCAAAGAAGGATATGGAGATAACGAACAGTATTCAATGTCAAAGTTCATAAAACAATACAAATTAGGGGCAGAGCAAACTTGATTTCCCAAACATCAGTGAAATTAAAATCAGGTGCCATTACATAAGCATCCCCTTTGATCGGTCACACCCGACGTGTGCTCCTTGTCATGTTTGGGAAATAACGGACAAATCCGTCGTCAATTCAGTATATAAATAAACCAATTTCTGAAAGGACTGCATGTAATAGAATATGTAAACAGAAGTAAGTTATTGAATTTTTTGAAACAGAGAAATTGTTACGCATTACATCCATACTTCGAATACATTGTGAAATTTCAAAATAAGAAAATGTTTTACATGTTTACATGTTTCATTTACCTGTAAATGATGAATTTATACCTCTACAGAAATATTAAGTATCTATTGTAAGGTGTAAAAATCAAACAACTTTTTCATTAGAAAAATTTGGTATAATCAACCTTTTTTCACAAATAGTGAAAAGAAAACAACTGAAGATATTCTTATAATAATATAATAATTATTTTAACAAAATACATTTTATTTTATTTTTTCATGCAAGTAAGCAATGAAGTATTATGAGGAGAAAAAGTAGCATTTATTTATTTAGGATGGATTCAAAAAGTTTACAATTTTCTCAATCTAATCTAATAGAAATTTTAATATTTCAAGCGAAATAGATTTTACAAACTATACTATCAAATCGATCTTTTGTATTGTTAATATCAATGCATTAAGTAGAAATTTTTTAATATAAGTCAAAATGAATATAACAAATAATGTCCAATCTCAAAAAAATCTTTAAACAAAACAAATCTTAGAGAGGGCATAAAACACAGATCACTGGGAATTAAAGAGGTGTGATCAGGTGCTTAAAAGGAGTAACCATCCCTTATGGCCCTATTTATCTATAACGCAGACGGAACATTTTAACTGAAGATAAAGGTATAATAATCACATAATTTTCTTCTGAAAGGATTGAGCTTGATTTGCATTTTAATGCAATTTAATTTAAGTAGAAATTAAAATTCTTAAATTCTTAATTTTGAAAATTCTTTGAAACAGAAAGTGGTGAGTGCTCAAAATGTCTTTGATAGTGTTAAATGTAAATTGAATTCCCGTTGCAAAATTTCTATATTTATGAGAAGGACACGTTTGAATTATCAGTGAATTTAATTTTAATTAGATGATGTTGTAGATTCTTCAATACCAACTGATTGTGAATTTTCTTGGAAAATATTTATGACATGACTTTCCCCCCACCACATTTTCAGAAAATCTAACCCTGTGTGAAAACGGAAAAAGATTGTCAATGGTGATATAATTCTTGTCATTACATCCTAAAATTCACATTTTACCAGCGCAAAAATGTAAAACATATGGTACACAACATTACCAAAACAGCTTATAATCAATACAAATGCCCATACGTTGAATTTGTATTTGAAACTCTTCCAAAATGATACAATTAACGGTAAAACCAAACACATCATCACAAATTTTAGACAGGATTGGAAAACGGTGTAAATACCGTACTCAATTGGTAATTTCCTTTTATCTTTTAGATCCTCATCTGAAACTAGGTTGCTATGCCAGACAACAAACATTGTAAATGTTATGAACCCTAAACAACAGGCGCAACAAATAAGTTGAAGAAGAACAAAACCAACCGAACGTGTGTGTTTTGGCTTTTCGTTTACTGTAGATATTATATCAGACGTAGGCCGTTCTTCTTTTACCTCTGTAAGTTCCTCTTTAGTTCCCTTTGTAGGTATTAGACATTTAGATACAAAAAGTCAATATTTGATATCTCGATTACTTAACTTAGCGGAACTCTGTCGCGATGGAGGTAGGAAACATCTGTTGGATGGGGGCAAATGTGCTATTGAATACAATGCAAGATCGATCATTGTAGAATTTATAAGAACAGATAAGTAAAAAATCCTGGTGGAATACCTTGCTAAACAATTGCCGAGCCAGCCTTATTAATTTTTGAGAGGAGCTAATCCTAAAATGTTACGTTTTTAACGATATTTTTTACTGAGCGGACTCTCCTCATTAAATTTTCATTGAAAATCGTCACATTTTAAAGCTGATAAAATAATCTTAACTTTCCTTATTTGACAATGAACTATTTGGAATTCAATTCTTGGCAAAAACCTTGTACTTTCGGCATAGAATTGTTCAAATCATTCGATTGTCACTACTGTAAACAATGTCATGTGCCCTAGTAATGACGCGAGCTTTGAGCTCTCTCGCCTCTCCCGCAAAAGAGCGGTAGTAGTTATAAGTTATATCACTGCGAGGTACTCGCGATTTAACGTATTGCTAATAATGCAAATTCAGCGACGGCTGGGTCTACAAATGCTTCTGAATCTTTGATGACAAAGACAATGGAGGCATTGTTAGTACAGTATCGGCGATGTTCGCTGTCATTTAGTTGAGGCATTGTAAGTACAGTTTTTGCGATGTTCGCAGTCATTTAATGGAGGCATTTTAAATAAGTACAGTTTTTGCGATGTTCGCTGTCATTTAATTGAGGCATTTTAAGTATAGTTTTTTGCGATGTAAAGACATTGGCTATCAAAATTGCTAGAGACACACAATTTACAGCAAACATGTTTTCTCCGTGTCTGTTATGACAATAAGTAAAGAAAATGCACAGTCCTAACGTGTAAGTAAAAGGACAAAAGTTATATATCATTCCTAGAACAGCATCTAAATGTAAATGTAAATGTAAGTTGTTTTAAGAAATACAAAACACAATGACAAAAAAAAATAAACAATTCAAGCAAATAAATTAGCTTTATACCTAGTAATTAAAAACGTCATTTTTACTTCATGTTTTATGTGCGGTTCACCCTTGCACTGTGTATACAAATAATATACGGATACTGTGCGTAATAAATTGAAAATTAAAAGCACTAGTAAGACAGTTATTTTGATGATTGTTCGACGTAAACAACTTTCATTCAGGTTATCATTTTGGTAAATACAATGGCCAACAAAATCACTCCTAGGGAAACGTACACATTTCAACCTACAAAAAATTAATTTAAATCAGCAAATGCAATCTATCAAAATGTTAATTAGAAAGTGATGCTAAGTCTTCCATGGCACTTGATCCCACTTATTTTTTTTAAGGTCGATGTTTGCTCTGCTCCAAAATTTGTATTGTTTGATGGACTTTTGATTATGCAAATAATGTTCGTTGTCTCCATATATTTTATCCATGTTTCAATATAATACTACCTGGCATCATAAATTGATAATGAGACCAAACGTCACGCCCATTATGTATAAAATAGATCCTTTCTTTTACGAAATAGGTTACTTACAAATATGTTGATGACATTATGTCAATGCGTCATCATGTAGTTACATTTGCTAGAATTTGAATAATCTGAAGTTTGAAAATGCCCTCTATTGTTTTGAATGAAACCATTCGTTTTGGAATCAGAAAAGATGAAATTATCATATAAATATTGATGGCTTAATCTGTTCTAATTTTAAATTTTGCATGATAAATATTCTGTAACATAACCACAAATGTCTCAAAAACTGATTCGATACGTTGAAACAATTTTTGAAATGAGTAAAGCTACTGAAAAACAACTCGATGAAACAAGAATGTCAACAGTCTTGTTTAAAGTCGACATTTTGAAACTTAACAGTCCTAAAATATTCTTGCCAGCAAGTACAATCTATTAATATATTGAATTTTGTCTGTCAATTTTTATACAAATGTCAAGAGACATGTAGATGGGGTGTCCTTCGAAAAGAGATCCCTGTGTAAAGGTTATAGGCCAAAAACTGTCCATACCGTGAGAAGAAAGAAATGATGGAGTGCCGGTAGGCCCTGCAATAGATGTTTCGTTTCACAGAATGGAAAGTTTGAGGCTAAAACATTTACTCTATTGTGTTTGTAATGTACTCTCTTAGAACTTTTTCTAATCCATTGTATTAAGTAAGCCTTGTCTACTTATTGGACTGTCTCAGGTGAAGGTTGTTTACAACCAAAGAAACTTACATTCATTGTACGTGTTGTATTTTTTAACTTATTGAACAATTATAGTGGACAGTAAAAGGTAAGTGCAATTTTTAAATAACTGACAAAAGAATATTTAATCACAAGGCATGAGATTAAAAAACACCATTTTGTCGTGATTGTGACATTTGAAAGCATGTCATCTCCTGAGGGAGAAAGCATAAAAAAGAAAGCATTTAAGAGTGTTAACAGTGCTAGAGTGTGTTAGCGCTATGTCATAAAAGCTCCACCTCTGCCTATTTAGCTTATTTTCTCCTTTGTTGCTATAGTTCCAATTTTATGATATGTTGGACATTTATGTAGTAGCCTATTTAACCAAAATCAGAATATCTTTTTTCTCAAAAGTCTGTTTTTAAGTAACTTTTTTAATCATGCTTGGTTATTATGTTCACTGAAGTGTGACTTTATTGCGATTTTACTGGTTTTAGTTATTTTAATTTTGTGTTCGCTTGGTGTCTTAAACCGTTCCAAATATTTTCGTACTCAACTTAGATATATGGTTGTCGTACGATGTGTTCAGTAAAACCGTTTGCTGCTAGTGTACCAGGACGCACGAAAAATTCTCATATAATATGGGGACAAAGCGTGGACGCAGGGTCATCAAATACCTGTCTGTGGTGGGCGGTTGAGACACATGGGACATCAACTTGGGGTTAATAGGGATAACCTGTTGTATATCTTCGATGATATACTAAATAATCCTTTATCTTTGGTAAAAGTTGCTGATGAACCATGCAAAGTTTTCCTTATCAAAACATTGATTCAAAATCGGGCAAAGGGGATTGATGAACCAAGCAATCGTAATGACTCAAATTTGTCAAGAAAAAACTTTGACCTAAAGGAAAATCCAAAAAACCTCTTGCAACACCTAAAGGATATCGGTTTTCAAGAATAAGCAAAATAAGGATATTAATATTTTTTAAATATAGAGGATAAAGTATGTCATGATCCCAAAACAGTTTGTAATTATTTTAATGAATTTTTTTTTTACAAATGTTGCTTCCACACTGGTGCAGAAATTACCAAAATGTTTAAATATTTTTGATACAGACTCTGTAAACTTTTAATCATTTTATTTTATCAGAAGAAAAATGTTGAAAATTGCAATTTACACTCAAAACTGTTCATGAGGATTTTATTTATAAAGAGCTTTTGAAACAAAAGTACAGGTCTGGATGAGATCCCAGCTAGATTTGCTGGAGATTGAGCAAATTTTATAAAAATACCCATTGCATATATAATCAATCTGTCTATCACTTCTGGTATTGTTCCTGATGATATAAAAATAGCTAGAATCAAACCTCTGTATGAAAAAGGTAGTTCACTTGAGGTTGGTAATTACAGACCTGTTAGTATTTTGAGTATTGTTTTCAAAGTTTTAGAAAGGGGTGTTCATACATAGCTTGTTAAATTTTTAGATCAATATAAAAATTTTTATGAATTTCAGCCTTGTTTTAGAGACATTTTTCTACTGAAACTTGTTTAATACATTTGTATGATTTTATAATAGGAATTACATCAAAGGGTTTATATACAGGCATGGTCATGTTGGACCTTCAAAAGCCTTTTGATACTATAGATCATGAAATTTTATGTAGAAAACTTAATGCCATTGGATTAAGAAATACAGAGTGGTTTAGATCTTACTTGTCAAATAGAAAGCAATTTGTACAATTAGAAAATGTTATGTCTGACCCAGATGTAGTAGAATGTAGGGTACCTCAAGGCAGTATTTTAGGCCCTCTACTATTTTTAATCTACGTCAATGATAAGGCTTCCAGCATTGATCCTGACTGCAAACTTATTTTTTATGCAGATGATAGTGCAATTTTATTTTCACATAAAAATGTCGATTACATTTCAGAAAAACTTAGTACTGTTTTAAAACAATGTTCAAACTGGTTGGTTGATAATAAGTTATCACTACACCTGGAAAAAAACTGAATGTATTTTATTTGGATCATAAAAGAAACTTACAAATATTCAAGATTTTCACATTGAGTGCAATGGTCAAACAATTCATTCTATGGAAAAAGTTAAATACTTAGGAATTTTTATTGATCAATTTTCGAGTGGTGAATATATTATTGAATCCATTGTTAAAAAGTTAACAAGAGGTTGCGTTTTTTATACAGACAAGCTCGTTTTTAGATATAAGAAGTAAAATGTTATTATGCTTTAGTCTTGTACAATGTCACTTAGATTATGACAGCTGTGCATGGTATGCAGGTTTATCAAAGAGCCTTAAAAAGAAATTACAAATATGCAAAAACAAAATGGCGAGATTTATACTTAATCTATCCCATTTGCATACCATAAACTTAGTACATTGAATTTGTTGAATGTAGAAGATCGGGTAAGACAACTCAGATTAAATCATGTATATAATATATACCATAGCTATGCGCCATCTTACTTAACCGAAAATTTTACTCTAAGATCAGCTGTGTCTTCACGCAACACCAGAGCATCCACTAACGAAGATTTTTTTTATACCTCTTGTGAAAACAAGTCAAGCAGACACTTTTTGCTATAATGACATAAAAGATTGGAATCTTTTACCAGCTTCTATTAAGTGTATAAAAGGAAAGATTACTTTTAAGAAACAAGTCAAGTGTTTTATCTTACAAAAAGGCATTTTGGAACATGAAAGTGATATGTATCAGTACTAGTTTATAAATTATATTTTATCATTTTATTAATAATATCAATTTTATCATACTTAAACTCAATTTAGATGTTTATGCTAAAATAATTGTGCCAAAATTATTGTAGTGCTTTAATGATGGAACAGTTAATTACATTGTATTATATTGTTATTTATTCTTAAAGTTATTTAAGATAGGACCCCATTGGAAATAAGCTATCGAGCTTTAATGGGTTATCCTGGTATCTATCTAGTCACCTTGAATTTTATTTCTAAAAATATTATTACTCTAATTATTCATTTGTAAAATCTTGATTATCAACTTTCGTCTTTTATAAGACCATGTTTAACTTTGTATATTTGTTTAATGCATGATGACATGATACTAAATAAATACCTTCCATATTGCGGGTGAGTTGGGTAAGACTCTGTCTCGTATCGCGCATGGTTACCCGAAACGAGTTAGAGTGGAAAACAGAATTCAAACACCTACGAAATTAAATTTGAATAAGATTAGACCAATCTCAAATCTGTTGTAATTGTTTTCTCTTAACTGTAGAGCAGCGCTAGCAAAAATTAAATTGCTATCAATATATTACAACATACATACAAAGGACCTTGCCTAAGTGGCTTTGACTTAAACTTGGTTAGGTTCCGCTGTTGATGAAGCTGTTGTGAATGAACTTATACCATCATCAGTCAAGATCACAGCAGCGGACGTCATGGTGGTGGAATAGCTCTTGTGTTCAAGAAAGGAATTGATGTGACCGTTCTGAACACAAGCTTGAATAAATTCACTCAATTCAAACATCTAGAATTTACAGTCCAAATAGAAGACATGAGAATGAATCTCATTTACAGACCACCACCCTCTACTCTGAATTGTTTGACTAAAAGACAGTTCTTTACAGAATGTGAAACATATCACGATCAGAAAACTTTATTTCCCAAAGAGAGAGTAATCACAGGTGATTTTAATTTTCACGTCAACAATCGCAGTGATCTTGAGGCAAGCAGGTTGCTACAATCCCTTGATGATCGCAACCTTGTACAACACGGTGACGAGCGACCCATGTTCACTGACATATTCTAGACTTGCTTATCACACGATCGTCTAGGGAAATAATTCATTCACGTTCTCAAGTCCAAAATCCTTCACTGAGTGATGTGAAAGGAAACTTGTGTTGTGGCCACTATGCTATGCATGCAACTTTAAACTGCAAAAACCCACAACGTCAACGAAAAGAGATTACATTTAGAATGCTCAAGAATATCAACATAAGTGAGATGGATAGAAATATAAAAAAAAAACAATTATAAAGGAATCCGCAGAAATGAGAATTCGTCTGTTGACCATTTCCTACAGAGGTACAACGAATGCCTGTTATATATCAGACACACATGCACCTCTTGTTATCGAGTCAAATTTAACCCCCTTCCCCCCATTCACGCATTTTGACGTACAAACTATTTCCTATTTCTAACACAAAATCACGCATATACCGTTTCCCCGCAATCATGCATTTTCACGCACTTAAGAAAGTTCATTTAATCATTAATTTAATGCCAATTTCTTTCAATTTTATGCTTGATTAAATGTAGCAAAATAAGGAAAGTTATTTTCTTATTAAAATATTACGTCAAAATATTATTTACGCTAAACTTTAGAGAAACTTGTACTGTACTATAAAGTGCTTGCGGGGAAATGATAAAGTCATATTTCTATGACGTGAGCTTTAAGTGTGTGTTGCATAACAGTTCCGTAAGTTGTAGAGAGTTAATATGAGGTAACACAGAGTGGTACACAGACGACCTCAGGACAACGAGCAACAGAAGCAATGAGCGAGGAAACTTTGGCGTAGAACTAAACTGGAGATTCACCAACAGGTTTTCAAAACGGAATGCAAGCAAGCATGTCATTTACTTCACAAGACCAAAGAAGAAATCTATTTCTCTAAAATTCATGATTGTAGATATGACCAGAAAAACTTTTTTGAAGTGGTGCATTTATTGATGGCTAAGAATCAAGAGAGTCCTCTACCAAAATCATCATCGGATGAAGATCTTACAAATGAATTTTCAACGTTTTTCATAGACAAAGTGACGTCCATAAAAGAGGAACTTAAACAACAAACAGAAAAAGAAGACAATTATTTATACACAGATATACATTATAATGTTATAATACCGCTTGTTACAGACATTGTCAGTTCATCTCTCGATCAGTGAATTTTCCCGTCTGCTTGGAAGAAGGTCATAGTTCGCCCACTTCTTAAGAAACCTGGACTGGATAAGGAAGTTTTGAAAAACTAGCGACCGTATCAAACTTGACTTTTATCTCATAATTATTGCAGAAAATGGCTCAGAGGTTTGATGCCCACTTAGATGCGAACTCTCTTCGCGATCCACTTCAGTCGGCATATCGTTCAAGGCACTCCACGGATCTGCCCTCATCAAGGTCCACAATGATATTGTGACAGCTTTTGACCAGCAATATCCAGAAGTTCTTGTCCCTCTGGATTTATCCGCTGCTTTTGATGTCATTGATAAAGCTTAACTGTGTCTTTTGGATTCCGTGATAGTGCTCTTGAGTGGATAAAGTCTTACCTCAAGAATAGAAAACAATATGTCACAATTGGATCCGTCCCATCAGAGTCTTGACAGCTGCCTTTTTGTGTCCCCCAAGGATCTATACTCGGACCGAAATTGTACCTCTTTTCAAAACTCATTGGAACCATATGCCATCGACATTATTATAAAAGTAACTTGATCTGAAGGGTCGTATCACATCGTGTTGACAGGCGGGAATCATCAGATCTAACGAGACACGAAGCGTCGAGTTTGATCTGATGATCCGCGCCTGCCAACGAGACGTGATACGGCTTTTCGGATCAAGTTACTGTTATACTGGTAGATTTATTATATACCCCCTTATAACTGGCTAAACATATTAAAATAATCCTTTAGAGATCAATGGTATAATGTTGATCCATAAAACAAAGCATTAAAACAAAGGACTTTCTAACGCGCAAGAAAACTATGTCATATTTCTGCGCACTACGTCATCAGTTTCAGAGAGTGGTGATATGGATTCGGAAAGTCGGATCACTTAAAATTTACAGGAAAATTCAATGATACATATTAGGTATTTAATTAAGAATAATATATCACTGCTATGCAGATGATACACAAATGTACATGATTATAAGACCACTGAAAAATTAGAATAAATATTTCTCTCGACTTGAAGCGTGCCTTAGCGAAATTGGTTCATGGATGATTGATTGATTGATTGTATATTGTTTAACGTCCCTCTCGAGAATTTTTTACTCATATGGAGACGTCACCGTATGCCGGTGAAGGGCTTCAAATTTTGACCTTTACTCGGCACTCAGGGCCATAGAGCAGTGAGGGATCTTTATCGTGCCAACGCCTGCCACTGACACGGGGCCTCGGTTTTTAAGGTCTCATCCGTAGGACCCGCAACTTTCACTTCAAAGTGCCTAGCGCATGGCGAAGGAACAGTTGCTACCCACTTTAACGACTAGCTCAGTCGCGGCCGAGATACGAACTCACGACCTCCCGATCACGGAGCGAGCTCTCTACCGACTGAGCTACCGTGAACGGTGGTTCATGGATGACATCGAACCTACTCAATCTGAATTAAGATAAGACCGAGTTAAAAATCTTCACCACAAAGCAGTGCCAAAAACATCTACCAAAATTAAAACTAAAATTGGTGATAATTGAAAGCGTGCCATGTATGAAAAACCTAGACGTCATTTTTTACTTACTATGGTAAAACATGTATCCTCGGTCGTCAAGTCATGCTACTTCCAAATATGCAATATTGGAGGCATGCGGCGCTTTCTTACAAATGCAGACCGTGGTGAACGCCATAATCACCGCAAGATTGGACTATGGGAACTGCCTTCTATATGGAATTTCAAAGGGCATACTAGAACGGATTCAAAATGTCCAGAACACGGCAGCTCGTCTAGTTACAAGATTTTCAAATGTTAGGACATTTCACCTATTCTAGCTGATCTTCATTGGCTACCCGTCTGCTTTCGACTACAAAATAAAATCTTGACAAATATATACCAATCGTTAGACGGGCTAGCTCCATCTTATATCGAAGATGTTTAAATGAAATACAAGACCACCTGGCCCCAAGACCATAAAATGAGAACATACTTAAGTCAATTTTTGATTTTTAATATCTTGAGTTTTATTCAATGTATTTGCTTAAAAAGTTGCAATTTTGTTAAACATTTAAAATCAAATATATGATGAAAGTGTTGTTTGACTATCGAAATTATTTCTAACGTTACACTGGTTTGAAATTTTGACTGAAGTCTGCTCTCAGTGTATGGTCATGGAGCCAGATCACTGCGATCTGAGTCAACATCACGGTAAGCTGTTTCAAAAATCAGAACAAAGATATATGGTGAACATCGATTTGGTTGGGCAGCAGCTTTTTTGTGGACGGCCTTCTAATGACATACTCGTAAAGCTGGCCCAGTCCCTGGACATTTTTATAACATGTTTAAAGACATTTTTATAGAATAGCTTAAAATTATTTGGCGCACAACTTTTGACAGTTTTATTGATGGCGTAATTGTATTTGTATGTAATTTTAGTAATTTCATATATGTGTTCAATTTATAAATGTATTCATTGTTCTTAAATAATGTTTTATTTTACAGCACTTAAGAGTTATTTCCTTACATATGTCTCAACTTTTGGTCAAGGCAGTTTAATAATTCAGAAAACAAAGAGAACCTAGAAAGAATTCGTAATTAAATCAACAATATTAAGATGATTTTGAAGAGGCTAAATCAGAGGGAAAAATGTAAACAAGAGTTGTGTTCCCTAACTGACAGAGAGAGTGTTACACAGTACCAAACGTTGATGTTTTCGTGTCATATGACGTCAAGGTGTTGAGTGACAAAGAAATCAACAAAATTATAAGCGTTTTATTCGCAGAAACGAACCAACAGAGTAGACAAGACTACTGACCAAACATTCTTGCATTCATGTTATAGAAAAAAAACGATGTGTGTGATTCTGCATAAAAAATGAGCAAAATTATTCAAAGTACCAGTGAGAAAGAAGAATCATAATTGATTCTTGCCAGTGTAAAGACTAATAATGACTCCCATGGAATAATGAACGGGATGTCATTTTTCAACGACAGAAAATGACACACGTAGAAAAAAAAATTTGCAGAAAAAGAGCCCAAGAGGTAATTATTTTATATGTGATTCCTATGAAAAAAATTGACCTCCGTTGAAATATGATCCCTTTTAGAGTGATCCAAAAATTTGAATTGTTTTGAATTGAATCTCTTTTTCTACGAGCAAAAGGGTCCTTTTTCGACCTGGAGTCATTTTTCGCTGTCGACATCCTCTTGAGTTGAATTTTCGTCTTTTTGTTGATTTTTTTAAAGGTTAAAGGCATGCACGAACTTAAGATTTTAACATCAAACAGTTTTACCTTCCTCATAACTTTTGCATATTATAAAATGACGTCCTATAGAAAAAGGGGAACCCGGTAGGGGACATGTATTGCTTATGCAATATTCTCAGAATGCTTGTTTCAAATTACATTCTAATAGAATTCGGAAATATTTCTTTCAAAATTAGGTTTTGATATTTATTTAAGGAATGAATTTAATAGCTACCCATTTTATACGGTATAAACTGGGTTGGGGCAGTTTACGATTTATAAAACTGCAAAGCGGTTTATAAAAAAGCGTAAACTGTTCAAACCCAGTTTATACCGTATAAACTGGGTAGCTATTAAATTCACTGCTTATAATTTAATTTTCATTCATTTGATGTAAGAAAAAAAATATGATTGTTCTAACAAAATGACCTCAACTTGTACAAATTTGAATGTAACGTCAGGGCAGATTGATACGTTTTTGACGTAAGTCATTGTGACGTAGGCAACCCATTTTATACAATATAAAGTGAAATTTTTATCCAATCAAATACAGTGTTCAACCAGAATTAAATTGTTGTGAGTTGGAATATAAACATTTCATCATTTATTGGGATAATTACAAACGTTCATTTTTTTGTGTTTCTGTAACTAGATTATATGAAACATTCTAGATTCATTGTCTTAAAAATATTTTTTTTGTGTTTATTTGTGCAGTGTTTTCTTAATCCAATAGCTTACCTCTAGCAATCCTATAAGTTATAAGATATTATCCATTATTTTTGATAATGGGCAGATCTTATTGGACACCTTCAAGTAACTTGTTGGGCTGTTCTTGGGCCTTGCAAGAAATAGAAAGTATTAAAAGAACAAAATATGATGTCATAGTAATGTTTTAAATACTATTTCATGGCAACTGATCCCACTTCTGATACACAAGACGACCGCGTTTGCTAGTCTCCTGATTTGTATAGTTTTAATGAATTCTGAGCATAATTACTGTTTGCTTCTTCAAATTTAATGAACACTCACTTTTCTTCAACTGTCCGTTGTCTTCAACGTTTATCTTTTTTATCGTTTGAGCTTTATTAAAATGCTGTGTGAAGATCTCTCAATGTCTGCCTGTTTATTGCGGATTATTATCCGAAGATAAGATGTCCTGCTAACTTGACTGCTCTTCACATTTCTTAAATTAGTTTGTTCTATTATCAAACATGTCAAGTAAGCTGATTTTGTTATTGTAACCTTTAAAAGACAAGTCAACTATCAACCAATATGTAATTGTTTGACAAATGAACTGACTAGGTTTTTTTTTTTTTTTTTTTGTCAACAGCATATTTTACAATCACCGGCATATGGATTTTTAAGTCTCCCATCATTTTTGAAACTAAGCAACACGCTCTTGGTGTAATTCTTAAATTTTTAAACCGAGACAGAACACTGCCAGAGAAGTTAATAAAAAAAATTCAATGGACTAACAATTGGTATTAAACAAGTCAGCCTAAATACGCCCCAAGGATAAGCTATGTTTGCTAACAAGATCATATACTACATAGATTCCTATTAATCAATATCTCGTAATTTCGCGCGAAGCACAACATGCGAATCAAAATTACTAATATCTCCATATTATGTTTTATTTTATTTTCATGATGCTTAAAACTATGTACAGTCTCTTGATCAATCGTTAATTCACGAATGATTATTCTAGCCAGTTGATGTTGAAGAGCATAACGAACATATAACTTACGAAAAGTTGACCTTAACGACGTTCGATCCTGATATTTAAAGTCATAAACTTTTTTTGCCAAGTATATTTTTAGTTTCTACATACAAAAATGGGGGTCAATATGCTTCTTTTAGCGCTACAGTACATTTAATATGACCTTTCTGCACTGAAATTTGTGTCTTAATTAAAAATTACATCTTCGACGTTTTCCCTCCAATATTTTTATCCAATTAAAGCATGAAACAAAATGAACTCTAAGTCTGTTTCAAAAAAGACACTTAAAATTGTGACTAAGAAAAAGTTTCAAATTGCTTCGCATAATCAATTATTTGTCCTTTCTGCACTAATAAAATGTTATTTTTCCGGCATTGAAAATATAATAAACAAGAAAATTATTTTAAAGTCTTAAACTTTTTCTGATTTTAAGCAAATAGGTCAAAGTTATCTTGAATATTTAGAAAAGAACATCAAAAGTGGGGGTACATAACGTACATTTTCAGATTTTCAGATATTACTAAAAAAAAGTGTGAATTTTACGTTAAAATTGGCTCAATTTTTCCCCGGATTTTCATAATATATTTACTATATTTGTCACACTTTGTTGATAGAATTCATAAGAAAAAATTTAATAGTTATTTCAGAACCAGCATAACTTATTTCACTGCAAAAAAACAGCTTTGTGTGCAACCAGCATTGAAAAAGTGAAAAACTGTTATAGTTCAAATGGGAAAAAAACTGACCATTTTCGTCTAAAAAACCTTCCGCCACAAAATATAGTCCCCAGCTTAATTCTACTTGAATGGAATTTAATCGCGGTTTTTCATTGAATATAGTTTAATTTGCATTGTAGAATTCAGCTTTATTGTTAGAACCTAAAAATGATGCTTAATTTAATGAATAAAGGACCTGCGCGAAATACGCTCAAAATATCAGAATCGAACGTCCTTAAAGGGGGTTGATTAAAGGGAATTTTTACCTCTACTTTCTCTTTACCCCTTTTACAAAATTATTTGCAATTCTGAAAGGTCGCCCGCGTGTTGTATGGTATTTAGCCTCTGTTCTAGGATCGCGAGGTAGATAAGGAGTTGATCCTTACGTTGTGGGATCGAATCCAAGTGTGGAACGTGGAGATGGGTCATTCGGATGAGACCTATAGACCAAGATCTCGTGTCGCAGTAGCTGCTGGTACGGAAAAGACCTCACTGCTCAATTGCCGTCAGTTCCGAGTATAGGACAAAATTTGGCTTATAGGGATATTTGTAGTGTCTTATTTAAAATAAAGTAATGGAGGTAAAGTCTGTATTTACAGAAGATAAAGACACAAGTATTTACATCAAGAGAACGTTTTTCGTAGAAAATCACGTGCTGGGACTTAAATCCACTGAGATTTTAAAAGCAAGCTAGCGTCCTAAATACATTCGATTTTTATGTTTCACTTGATCTACAATAAACATATGAAGATAAACATATGGCATATATTGTGATTTAGCCTGCAACGAAAGAAGGTGGGAATATTTACTTAAATTATGACCATAATGAATTAGATATTTAATAGATTGTGGTCCTAAATAAACATAATTATCCACAGAAAATAGGAAAATTACCAGAAAATGAGAATATTAATGCATACAAAACATAAAGACATAACGAGACATTATATCAATGATAAAGCTTATAAACAGCTTTTTTGCATTTAAAGTTAAGATAATTCGAAGCATTAGTATTACTCCACAATAATCGCTTGCTCCTCTATGGCAGCTGATCGCACCTCTGATGTTTCAGAGGCCCATGTTTGTTCTGCTAAAAAATGCCCCATCACCAGAGAAGAATTTTGTTTACCTAGAATATTTTAAACTTAAAACGTATTCATTTGCTTCCTTCAAATGTGAATCTTTTCATTTGGAAAGATCAACGATATAAAAAGAAAATAAATCTTCTTAAAGTGAGATTTTGCCTTGTTTGTAGATGAATTTATATCTAATTGATGATAATTTATTCTGATTTTGATTTGCATGAAATTTACGTCATTTCATATAGCTCAAAATTGATTAATCATTATGTATTTATTTCTTAAACTGAAATATATCTCCATGGCACTTATCCCACCTTTGAATTTTTGGAGGTCTATGTTTACCCTGCTCCAATTTATTAATTAATGGACTTTTGAGCTTGAATACTGTTCGTTATCTCCATATATTTTATGGTAACAAACAGTATTCCCGCACAAAAGGCCATTACAAAATACAAATTAGGAGCGGAGCAAACACAGGCCTCTAGAACATCAGATGTTTGGGATCAGGGTCTGGGGGCCATAAAACTTAGACGATTTCATTTTTAATCTCAGTCTCACTTTTACCAAAAGAATATATAGTGTAAAAGTGAGACTGAGATCAAAAGTGAGCTCGTCTAAGTTTTATGGCCCCCAGGCCAGGTGCCATTGAACAGTGAGCATCCCCAGTTGATTGCTCACATCCGCAGCGTGTTTTTGTCACAGCTAATTACAATCGACAATTCAATGTTTAAATAGTTGGCTAACAATTAGTTTGACAAACAGCACTCAGCAATTGACTTAATGATAGATTCTCTGTATGATATTGTATTCACTGTTAAGATAAATGATTAATGCTTAAAATCAAAAAAAAAAATGCAATACTATAAAGACTTTATTTTTTTTTTTTACAAAAAACAAACAAAAGAAATTGCCCAATCTTCTTTACGAATTATCCTTCTTAATAAACGAATCACTTTAACGTCTTATTTTTCGGGCCCTACATTTTCTTTTTTGTGGTTGAGGTCCATACCTAATATGTCTCCACAACAGAGGGAGATCACTGCAGATTATTATTGACAAAACAGAAGTAATCAATCCTACTCCTAATGCCATCCCAACTCCTTGCGCAGACTTCCTTTCATCCGGGGCTGATGTTTTCTTTCGAATTGTTGATGAAAGCTCGAATTTCTTCACTTCCAGCTTTTTCTTTCTTTTTTCAATGACTTTGCCAAGAATTTCATTGTCTTTAATGAAGTTTTGAGATTTTGTTCTCTTGCAGGGGCACTGGCATTCTATTAGAAATGTCACATTCTTCATAAATTTAATAAAATAAAGCCTTCCTTATTGCTTATAACAGGAATCAGAAAACAGCAATTCTTGCAGCAATGATATTGTTTCAAACAAAAAAAAGTTTTTCTTACAATAAAGTACTTTAATTTGAATAAAAAAAAGGATGTGATATAAAAAAAAATCACAATGATATTGCTTACTCTTACATATGGGCTGAGAACCTGTCCATGCACTGTCATTCAAACATTGTCGTGTCAGGTCGCCACTCACCAGCCGATGGTTGGTCTTACACTTATAGGTAACGTTCTGATTCACAAAGACATGTGGAGTTCTTTGAATAACCAGAGTTGTGTTTTCATTGAATGCAGCATTCCGACAAAATCCTTCAACAAAATAAATATATTTAAGAAAAAACCTAGCATGAAATTTTCTAATATATACGACATATCGAATGTTCCTTACATGTTAAACCTGCAGACAAATACTTAACACAAATTCCGTATTTATATTAAAGACAGCTTTTGTCAGTAAGTTTACTCAATTTAATCTACAAGATATTTGTCCACAAGATTTCCGAAGTTTTTCATTGAGGATGTTTATAAACGTGTACTAATGGGTGTAAAGAATGTTTATTCATAACAAATTTTTCTAAAATATTCAAACAAGTGCTATAAAAATGGGAATTATTTTTTAGTCTGAACCACACATGAAGAAAAATTCCTTGACACGTTTGTCAGAATGGATAAAATGTATGCAGCACAGAACTTTAAGGTCAAAGTAAGGAGGCGGGGCCTAATTTGTACGGGAAATGTTTACTATGACGTCACACGTAATATAAGGTCTTCAAAATACCACTAAATGAAATTATTTGCTATTTCAAACAGCTGGATAGCTGTATACTACATACAAACTTACTATTACATGCATCTTTGTCGTTTGTTAAATACCACACAACAGTATATAAAAGATGCATCGATCGCAATGCACTTGTCAATGTGACGTCATCTCGCAAAAATGACGCAGTTTGTACACAGTGAGAGGCTGATCAAGACACTTTTTGTACAATGAAAAATGTCTTTTGTTCTCAAATAAAATATTATTTGCAATTACATAAAAGGCCGTTAATTGGATGCGATATCTATTTAAGTATTTTATTTATAAACTGTCCGTACATTCTCCAGACAAGTGATACTGTCGTGTGTTTGTATGCAGATTCATTGAAAAAGTAATGGAAGTGCCCCAATAAATCAATATATTGCAAGAGCATACCCTCAATGTATCTTGTCAAGTTTTTACACATATACTCAAGAAGCATTAAAATATTTGAAAAGTGCTGCGAACCTCATGAAATCTTGCAAATAAATGAATAATAGCTATATTTAATGTAGTTGACCAGCAAAATATTCAACCTGCCGTCCAACAAGTTGTTGTCCAACTTTATAGGTTCGCAGCACTTTTCACAAACTACATATAGTGTTGAAAAGGATTATAAATTAAACTAAGATTTTTAATGGTTATGCCCCTGCAATATTGGAATTTATAGATGACTTCTAAACTGCAAGTATAATTGCTAAAATCATGTGACGTCGACATCACGTGACAAGTCTAAATAAAAAATCTAAATGTCCCAAACATGTAGATTTAAACCACATTATATTTTTTTATATCAGTGAAGTCCTAAAAGGAATCGCCCACCCTGATAAAGTATGTATTTTTTATCTTAAAAAATCGCCGATATTTCCATTTGTAACCTTAACTGTGTTGCGTATCAGATGTATGTTAAACTCTTAAATTAAAATGATTGAGAGGCAAAATATAAAAAACCAACTATCTTTGTTCAATTGTTCAGACGTGAAAAAAGAATGGATGGATTACACGGTCAGTACGTACTGGTAACAAAATTGTCTGTGCGGCTCATTGTTTAAAATGTTTTTTAAAGGAACTGGAATTTAATTCTACATCTGGTAATCTAAGTTATACTCAGATTTCCCTTTCTAATGAGAATTCTTCCAATCCATGTCAGTTTTGATTACATTTTTATACTTCATCACCCAATATCAATTTAAATGACCATATTTTCTACAAACATGTACTTTGATGTTGATGGAAAAAGATGATTGACAATATCTATGTGATTTTTGAAAACCATGTCTTCCAAAATGTATTGAAAGTCCCATTGGTTACGAATTGCGCCCTGTTTTAAGCAGACCTATTTTTGTATTCATATGAAGCAGAGTTTGTTCAAAATATCTCACAGTGAAAAAAGAATACATTTGCTGTAGCCTTCAACTCGACATCTAGATATATATTTACAATACGTATTTCCATTCTTGGGTCCATTCTATATATCCTGGTGAGCTTGAAATAAAAAAAATACTGGTATCACTTAGTCTGACACGTTTATTTTTTAATAATCGATCGTTCACATGTCGTTCTCTTCACCTTGTAATATGCTTGAAAATATGCTTTCTACATATATGACTATATTTTAACTACACCAAATAAAATTAATAATTTAAACTTTTTCTGTGCAAGGGTGGGTTTTCTGATATAGAAATATCACAAATATACACTTACTCAAAAGTTAAGGACCACTCACTTTAATATGAAAATTGAAAGTGAAACAAATATTTTTCATTGAATAAATTCAGATTTACTAGTCAATCAAACGTTTATTAATTATTTGTTTCTATGTTACCTGGATATCTCTATTAAAATACTTGTAAAACAGGTTTCTTCAAGGCCATCAATGCGTGTTCGAACAATGCAATTTTCAACTGTATTTACATCAATGTTCGCATGAGCTTTACCGATAGGGAAAACAGTTATAAGTATTGTGCAACCATGCCTCGTCGGACACTATCGGATGCTGAACGTTGGCAAGCTATTGGAATGGTAAGAACTGGAATGACGTATAGGAGGGTTGGTGATCACTTTAACGTCAGTCACACTGTAATTTTGCGTCTGGTACAGCGCTGGAGAAGAACTGGGGGTGTGGATGAAGCTACAAGATCTGGAAGACCCCGAAAGACCACAGAAAGGGAAAACAGACTTCTAAAACGACTTGCTAAACAGAGTCCTTTTGACACTGCAAACACGCTGAGAAGCAGGTGGAACACTCAAGCTGGAATCAGTAGAGGCACAGTTAACAGGAGGCTAAACAAAGAACGGATGCGATCATGTCGGCAAATAAAACGTTCACGCTTATCCCAGAGACACAAAGAAGCAAGATTACAATGGGCAAGACAGCATAGGAGGTGGAATGTACGGTCATGGCAGAGAATACATTGGTCAGATGAATGCCAATTCTTGCTTCACTTGGTAGACGGCAGGGTTCGGGTATGGAGACATCCAAATTCTGCATACAAACAACAGCATGTATTGGGAACGAAGGCCTTTGATGGAGGCGGTGTAACAATATGGGGATGCTTCTCTTTGCAATATAAACTGGAGCTGTACATTCTTGATGGCACCTTAACTGCTCAAAAGTACAGGGACAACATACTAAGCCTATTAGATGTGCCTCATTTCGATGATCATTCATTAGCAAGTCGACCTGTAGTAATGGATGACAACGCTAGACCTCATCGGGCCTGAATAGTTCAAGACTATCTTCGCCAAGAAGCTATTGAAACTATGCCTTGACCCGCCATGTCCCCAGATATGAATTCAATTGAACATATGTGGGATTAACTTGGTCGAAGAATTAATTAGAGGACCCCAAGATGTGAAAACGTACAAGAATTAAAATACGCTTTAATTCAGAAATGAAGACAGCTCCCCCAAAACCACATAAGACGACTTGTCCACAGTATGAAAAGGCTTGTGAAAGAACTCCACAAAAGTCGTGGTAGATATACACATTATTAAATATCCATGCTTATAAAATGTTGACAATTGATGACTCGGGCGAGGTAAATATTGTACTTCGAAGATGGCTAAATCATTTTATTATATGATTGAATAATTTTCATCTCCCTGATTGGCTGAGATCCAACTATGTTTGAAAAATACTACGTTGTATTGACCTGCACGTGACATTCCAGGTGAATACAAGGATTTATTTCCTCTACGTTGATCTAAAAATAGATCGGGAAATTCCAAATTGATACACATTGTTTTGAAAAGCTATTTAAACGACTGACTTTTTTTTCATGTGAACAAAGCATAATCAAATATATATTTTCGAGTGAGTGTGGTAATACGGGATGCAGAAAGACCCCCAACACTTTTACTGAACAACAATTTTTACTTTTTGGCAGTCAGTTTTCTCTGATAATACTCCATCCTTTCAAAATCTATTCTATAAAAAAGACTGACATTATATATTTTTTTCATGGCAACTAAAATTGATTTAAAAAAAACATTTAAAATTGATACTATTGGTAAGGTTTATTTACATTTTAATTCTGCTTCTCTGTTGTATTTGGCTGGGACTTAATTAAATGCAAACAAGTAGTGAGCTGTATCATTTTATCATTGAATCATATAATAAGACAATTATTGCTGTTTTTTCGGTCAATACAATGATTTAGCCATCTTCGAAGTACAATTTTCACCTCGCCCGAAATTGTACTCCTCAGATGGCTAAATCATTGTATTGACCTAAAAAAACCACAGAAATAATTGTATAGTATTGACCGAAAAACAGCAATAATTGTTTTATTTTTATATAGCTATTAAATAGTCTCTTATACAATTATTGCTGTTTTTTGAGGTCAATACAATGATTTAGCCATCTTCGAAGTACAATATTCACCTCGCCCGAAGGACAGGGCGAGGTGAATATTGTACTTCGAATATGGCTAAATCATTGTATTGGCCGAAAAAAACAGCATAATTGTTTTATTATATGATTCACTAATAAAATGATACAGCTCATTACTTGTTTGCATTTAATTAAGTCCTAGCCAATTACAACAGAGAAGCAGAATTAAAATGTAAATAAACCTTATATCAATTTGAAATGTTTTTTATCAATTTTAGTTGCCATGAAAAAAATATATAATGTCAGTCTTTTTTATAGGATAGATTTTGAAAGGAAGGAGTATTATCAGGGAAAACTGACTGCCAAAAAGTAAAAATTGTTGTTCAGTGAAAGTGTAAGAGGGGGGTCCCTGCATCCCTTGCCCTCACCACCTTCACCCAAAAATATATACATTCACTTATGCTTTGTTCACATGTAAAAAAAAAAGTCATAGTCATTTAAATAGCTTTCTAAAACAATTTGTGTCAATTTGGAATTTCCTGATCTATTTTTAGTTCAAGGTAGAAGAAATAAATCCTTGTTATCACCGGGAAAGTCACGTGCAGGTCAATACAACGTAGTATTTTTCAAACATAGTTGGATCTCAGCTAATCAGAGAGATGGAAATTATTCAATCATATAATAAAATAAGATACTACCAAAAATCTAGAGAATTTTAGCGTTCAATATCTTGACGTTTTATTGAACGCTGAGTTTATATTACGTATACGAGTATGCCCGAAACATTCCGAACACGAGCGTTCAACATCGAACGCCCCGTTGTAAACAAAAAAAGTCATCTGGTCAAATTCTCAGAGCTAAATTAACGAAATGAAGTGGCATCTAGGTAAGATGTGTTTATTTTTCATACAAAATGAAATTATTTATTAAAAATTTTGTACGCATTAAACCCATTAAAACCTAAATAAGTGTGGTAGTTGTACTTTTTTATATTTATAGGACATGTATTTTAAATTGTACACTTTATTCTCATTCTTTATTTTATTCATTCAGTCATTCACTCATTCATTCAGCGCTGCGCAATGCGATTTACTAACACTCTATGTTGTCTTGTTCAGTATTTGTTATAAACCTAAACACCCCTATTTAGTTAAATGTTGTATTCCAGGTAGACTACCAGGTAATGTAGTGAATGGGTTATTCCATTATTCAGTTGTACATTGATTTCTATTGGTCAGTGTGGTTGATTGGTTCTAAGGTAGAATTGGCGGGAATTATTATAATGATTTCCCTTATTCTGAAAACTGGTTTCTGAAGGGTGTATATCTGTATATAGTGAAAATACCTATTTCATAGTGTTGGAGAGACCACCCTTATTCCTGTAAGTAATTTAATAAATAATTAAACTACTAAATAAATATCTAAATAATTTCTTTATGAATGAGAAATCTAAATAATTTATTTTAATCTAAACTTGCTAAATAAAGTTTGTTCTAATTTTTACGTATTGTTAATTAGGTCAGATATTTGAAAAGAGGTTAGATTGGTTAAGGAGTTAGGAGTTCACCTTATTACATAAATGGGTTTTGATCAGATTGATTAACGTAAATATTGTTTATAAGTTATTTCTATGAATTAGAAGTAAAGTATAATGGTTTAAAGAGATAATTGAACTGAGTGAAGTGTGACCTAATTATTTCAAACGGTATAAATGTAAATGAACTATAAATGATTGTGTTAAAGATGTGATTATCTGTTTGTATTGTCTTTGTATTGTTTTGTGTGTGCTTATATGTTACTGTTATTGTAGGGTTGATCCGAGCTTTTCCTTTACCAAAACCATAATAAATTTGGATCCACACCCTGAACAATCGATCTTGTTATTTTATATAAAACAAGAACCGGTTACAAAAGCAAATCATATCGCTCGGTAGGGTCATCGGAATGATGCGATATTGAACGCTTACGAGACATACATTAATTTGAATACTGATACTAAAAAAATCATTAATTTGACTTTTTTAAGTTGGAATAATTATTATAAATTATGTGGAAATGTTTTAGCTATATAATAAAGAAGTTATTGAACTTACGAGGGTTGTTCGAAAAGTTCGTGGACAACTCTCATATACATTGTATTTTTTATTTGACGTCATATGGTATCCAAATTTGGTAGAAATATTTTAACAATAAATTCAAATGACTTGTATTAATCTTTTTTTAAATATTGCGATTTATTCAAAACTTATCTAGATTTAAAAAATGCAAAAATCGGATCGCGGAGCATGTCAAAATTTAGTAAGTTACAAACAATACATTAAATAATGTCTGTAATCATATTCTCTGTAAAATGGAGGAAAAACGAAAAACAACCTAGAAATTCAAATTAAGAATTATCACATCGATTCGTATCCCACATTATGGCTTGATACTTTGCTTCGTTGAAAAGAAATCAACTTGCGAAGATAGATAGTCCATATTGAAAACGAGAAAACGATGACGTTTTAGAACGTAACGGAACAGCAGATAACGATGCAATTTTGTGTTATACTCAGGAAAAATCCTGAATAAACTCTTAAAAGGTTGGAAAAATAAAAGATATGTCACAAACGAGTTGTGCATACGTGGACAAATAGTACAGGCAGTATTTGAGTGCCAGAGACTCTGTATCGGATGAGGACAATCTGTGAAGAAACGGTTTAACTCTTAAAATATGAACAAAAACTTTTAAAAGTTGGAACGTCAAGGCAAGACACATCCGCCTCAGAGTTGCTCATCCTGTGAAAGCAGAGTTTAGTAATTAAAGAAATTAAAACCTTAACAAAGGAAATTATACATCGAGAAAAATAAATTGTTACTTAAGAAATAAATGTTAAGTATTAGAAAAGGGTTTTTAATTAGTGGGTATTGGATAACACATTGTGATATGTATAGGGATAGTGTTTTTTTTTTTATTTCTTGACGCTGTGTTTTAACGTTACATTGCCGTTTAGTGTGCCCCGCGGGTACAAAACATGTTGAATTTAAAATGAAATAAATTAGTTTCTGTAGTTTCGAATGAAATGAAACTTCACACATCAACAAAACAAATATTTTTACACATTTTATTGTGCTTGTTTTAAATTTCTAGTGAGTAACATGTCGAAGACAGCGTCCACGAACTTTTCGAACAACCCTCGCATATTGGTAAATATTGGCACGAGTTGGCTGTACAACTCGTGCCAATATTCACCAATATAAGTTCAATAACCCTATATTATATGATTCACTGATAAAATGATAAAGCCCAATACTTGTTTGTATTTAATTACTCTAGTAAGTCCTAGCTAAATACAAAAGAGAAGCAGAATTAAAATGTAAATAAGCCTTAACAGTAGTATCAATTTGAAGGTTTTTTAAATCAATTTTAGTTGCCATGGAAAAAATGTAATGTCAGTATTTCTTATAGGATAGATTTTGAAAGGAAGGAGTATCATCAGGGAAAACTGACTGCCAAAAAGTAAAAATTGTTGTTCAGTACAAGTGTTGGAGGGGTGTCCCTGCATCCCCTCTTATCACCCTCACCCGAAAATATATATTCGCTTATGTTTTGTTCACATGAAAAAAAGTCATAGTCGCTTAAATAGCTTTCCAAAACAACTTGTATCAATTTGGAATTCCCTGATCTATTTTTAGATCAATGTAGAGGAAATAAATTCTTGTATTCACCTGGAACGTCACGTGCAGGTCTATACAACGTAGTATTTTTCTAACATATTTGGATCTCCGCCAATCACATTCATGGAAATTATACTATCATATAATAAAAATATTTATTTGGATAGGTCTGAGCAAGGCCGTAACTAGGCCCAAAATTTTAGTGAGGCAAGGGTGCTGGGCATTCCTAGTCCCAGACGTCGACGGGGCAAGGGTAGTACGTGATGGCCAGTGATGGGGGTTTCCTCGACAGGGAGGGTATTCTGAAACCTTGGTGTTAGAAAATAAAAGATTTAATCTTAGAAAGGTTTTACATTTTGAATTGTCGACCGGATGGCACAGTAGATAGAGCGTATCGCGGGTTCGAATCCCACTGCAGGATATAGAGACCGATCCTTCAGATGAGACTGTAAAAAATGAGGTCCTATAAAGTATAAATGGTACAGTGTACACAAAAAGAACTATCTTCCGTGACCCTGAAAGTACGGATTAAGAAACTTGCAGCCTCCACTGGCAAGTACTGCTGTCTCAATATGAATGAGAAATTTTTAGAAGGGATATTAAACAAACAAACAATTTGATTTATATTTTTTACATGCGTTCTTAACGAAAATGGGGCACCTATTGAGATGAAGCATTTACAGAAATTGAAACAAAAGTTAAAATATTAATTTAGCATGAAGACACTCATAATTCATAGATAGATTCGTAAAACGTTTTCACTTTTCAGAAAACTCTCAAAATTTAGTGAGGCATTTGCCTCACTTGCCTCAATGGTAGTTACGGCCTTGCTGAGTTAATGAAATGTTTAAAGAATTTTCACAAAAAAGTGATGGTCCCTAACTTTTGAGTAAGTGTATATTAAATGTTGTCTTATTGTAATTGTTTTCGAAAAAAAATTGCTATTTCTTGTCTTCGAGAATGATTCGCTTTTCTTTACCTTCACCTTTTTAATTTCAAAATGAAAAATCCGTGAGTGAAATTCATTCGAAGGGATTGATATATATGTACAGTAAATGTATGTATGTATTACTCTAACGCTTTATAACTGAGTATTTCCGCATCTGAAAGTAAAAACTTAGAATCAACCATAAAGAAACAGTGATTGTTACTATAGATCTTTAAAAAAATAAAAATACTTACTTTTGCAAACAGTCTCTTCACCATTCCATGACTCATTGCCTTTACACATTCTCTTCAGATCACCGCTAAAGAGCTTATGGTTTTCTTTGCATCGGAGTGTGATAATTTCATTCTCTAGGTAGTACCCTTTCGAATTGTCTTCAATTTCAGTTGTCAACTCATCATATGTGAGATTGAGGCAGAACTCTGTTAAGACGTGACGAAAACTTTAAATATGATCACCAATGTACCATGTTTTCAGAATAGCATCAGTATCGTGAGTATCCTATGTATTTTTTTTAGATAGACGGGGTAATCAGTAGTCAAATTGATATAAAACAAATGCCTACGAATTGGGAAAAGTTATGTCAATCAAAGAAAAAAACCCAGCGATACGTTCATTTTTAGAAAATAACATTAAAACTATTTTACAATTTACGAATCCATGCTGAATTTAAATGTCGTTGTAGAAATTCTTGTAACCTCAACTCATTTGACAGTATTTTGCCTCTGTTTTTGATTTGACTCGGAGCAAGTTTTGAGTATCGAATAATTTTTTAGAGATAAACAATACATATGTGTGACTGTAGAATATTATTTTTAAAAGCGACATGTTCAGAGAAAAGATTGCATTTGGTTAAAAATTAGAATATTCTTTGTTTAACCGGTTGATTTCTTTACGTTATTTTCTGATACTGTAAAATCACATATTTTCTTGGGGTCAAATTTTCGTGGTTTGAGGAGAAACTCTTGGTTCGTGGGAATTTGATTCGTGGATGTAGAATTGTTGAGCATGTCACATTTTACATTTCGTGGTGGACATGAATTTGTGGGTCTCTTCACGATTCGAAAACTATGAAAATTGACCTCCCACAAAAAAATTGGATTTCACACTACTTTGTTTTAACTAAGCTTATTTAGAAACTGTTACGGTAGCTTAGTTGGTAGAACTCTTATTTTGTTCTCGAAAAGTTATGGGTTCAACCGTCCGTCGCGACTGAGCTAGGTCAATAAAAATAGACAGCAATGTGTAACTTCAATAAAAACACAGCTCTTGGAAAAAATGATGCGGGATTCGTTTTTCGTATGAGACCTTAAAACCAAGGCCCCCTCACTCAACGACAGGTGTTATCTGATTAAGATCCCCCTATGGCAGTGAGTGCCGAGTATCGAGTAAAGGTCTAAAGCCTTTTACCAGTATATGATAACTATTGTATAGGAGTAACATTTCTCGAACAGGTTGGAAAACAGCATTATAGAGAAAATATATTTTCTAGTTTAAAATTCTTTCCCGTTTGATGGGCACTAATTGTGAAATGACAATTTTCAAAAGTCCATTCAATTAATACAGATCAGAAGCAGAGCAAACACAGACCAAAAAAAAGTATCAGAGATGCCATGGAGGAGTGAGCATCCCCTGCCGACCCGTCACACCCGCCGTGTGTTTTCTTTTACATGTATGCTCGGGGAATAACGGAAAAATTCGTAGACGTGCAATTCATTCTGTTTGTAAATAATGGCTTTAAGTAACAATGACTATTGAAATAAAATACAGTCAGCATTTGACTTGAAAAGCTAATGAATTCATTATTGTAGAACAGCACCTCTCATATGATGAAAAGAACTTGGAAATGACCACACGTTATTTCTATCAATAATTTCTTAAATATAATACATGTATACCATTAACATATTATCTTACTAGTCCCGACATACTCACCAGAACATTGGAAAAATATAGTATGGAGGATATCTTTAGTATTTGTTGTGCATTTCTTTTTAAAATTACATTTCTCTTGAAGACTTGATACATTTAGTATAATGATATATTTCGAATAGCACTGGATAGTGATAGAGTTTCCATTGCTGGGAAAAGCAATCTCCGTCTTCAAAGCATCTGTACAAAAAATATTAAAAAATGGTATCATGCAGTGACTAGGTGTGGCAAAGAACTTTACGCGGTTACAGAGAATGGCTATTAAAACTTTTAACTTCTAAGACTGTGAAGTCTCGTGGGGTATGAAGCACTCGAAGCACTATGGGGCACTTGGGGTATGGATCCACCCCCTTTTTCCAATTTTTGTTTTCGTTTAAATCTGGGTTCGAGTCACCTTTTTCCTATTTTCTATTCTAATATGCACTATATTTATCAATAATGTAACTCTTTTGTCTCTACAAGCTATTTTTAAATATATCGTTTTCGACTGATGCATAATTCTTTACATGTTTTATGTATCACTCGAAAACGATATTTATAAAAACAGCTTATAGAGACAAAAGAGTTAAATATATAAAAATTGATGTTCGATAATATATAGTGCATATTAGAATACAAAAATAGGAAAAGGGTGACTCGACCCCAGATTTAAAAAGAAAAAAAAAAGGAAAGGAGGGGGGGGGTCCATACTCCAAGTACCAGTGTGAATTTCTAGAAAATATTGATTAGCATGCTATTCTATCCAAACATAACTTCTGGGAAAAAATACTCAAAGCTAAAGATTCTTCAGAAGCTACTCACCAGCTGGGTATTCCGCCTGCTCCGGGCATGCGCATCCTATGTCTCGGGTACCTCTACCTTTCTTGTTTACACAACCTAAATTCAATTGTTTTTAAAAAATTAATTTATTGTATAGAGCCAGACGTGACAGTGCAATAGATATTAACACATTAATAGTATACAGTTATGAAATGGGTACGAGAGAAATAGTAAATTTATTGTTCCCCGAGGGAAAAAACTATTTCCCGAGGCGTCGAAGCCGCCGAGGGGAACAATAAATTTGCTATTTCTCGAGTTCACATTCCATAACTGTTTTATTATACCGAAACAATCATAGTCGATTTAATTTTTTTACTAGATATTCCGACTTTAAAAAAACCACTGTAGAGGCATAATTACAAATGTATGCGGTGTAACAGATTGTATGTTTAGTAATGCATCTTGGCCTAAAACAATTAAATTATTTTTAAACAGTATTTTCACTGACATTTCGAAGAATTATCGTTGTCTTAATTTTGCTAGAATTGAAGTATGATTTTGACATGGCATGTTGAAATGTTTTGACGTCATAGTTACATTGCTTATAACACAGCGTCACAGACTCGAGATTCCTTGAGCGCTCCGCCCACTGAACACGTTGACTGGTTAAAATTTCTAATAAATATTCATGAGGGAGTAGTCCCAGGGAGTAGCTCTAATTTTCCAAGGAGCAGTCTTCAGATGAGGACAATAGTCTCTTCTCGGGGAAAGAGCCAGTTTTATGGTATTAATTTTATATAGATTAATTACAGTAGAGGTATGATAATATATTTAATGTATAATAATTGTGCAAAGAGTAGAATAGACACCACCATAGAAACATGAGTATATTAAGTAAGAAATAAGGTATAATTTTAAAACATTTATCAAGATATAAATACGGGTTGGTCACGAGATCCAGTTTCATAAATCAAAAAAGATTCAGGGTAAAAACACGAACTCTTGAAAACCTTAGAGCAAGGATCAGGTACCTAAGAGAAGAAAGAATCCCATGTCGAAGGATCACAAATCCCGTACGCACATTATATTGGTCACTTAGGCCAGCGACTGTGTTATTTAAGCATTGAATTCATATTTTTGGATGTCTTCAGTCCTATAACACACCTGGCCGTGCCGAAAAATTGAATACCGCGCGTTAGCGCGGTATGATAATTTGTCGGCACGGCCAGGGGCCCGTTTTACAAAAGGACTTACGACTTAAGACCAAATTTAATTCTTCATATAACTTTTTTAATTAACTTTATATCGAAAATTATTTTAAACTTTTTTAAAGTAATGTGGTTAGATATTTTTACAGAAACAATTTCAAAGAGAATGGTTAATATTGCAAAATTTTACAAACATTTAAACTTTTTGGTCTTAGTCGTAAGTTCGTTTGTAAAACGACCCGCTGGTGTGTTATAGGATCGAAGACATCCAAAAATATGAATTCAATGCTTATATTTACATTCTATAATTTTCCTTTTTCATAATTGCTTATTTTGTTAATCTTAGATTTGAATTTAGCGCCCTTCAAAACTGCCGTGGTTAATAGATGTAAGAGCCTTTTGTGACGTCAAATGACGTTAAATGACGTTGCAAAGTTAAATAACGCAAACAAACATTGCGAGGAAAAAAAGTGACAAATTAATTCTTAATGCACATTACGTTAATTTTTACGTTAATTTTTCAGGGTTATAGTTTTTCATTAAATTGAAATAAAACATTTTACATTTTGGTGTTCCTAGAGTATTGAAAATGCATGTAGTTCCTACTGTGTATTCTAACGCGTGGTGACAAGGTTTCACGTGTGTTATAGAAATTTGAACGTCGTGTATTTCTAATGGATTTCATAAGGAAAATTACACTGAATGTAAATATAAATTTTTAATGTAGAATTCCAGTAATAACCCAACGATGTTGTAACCATGTCTTTCAAAATTTGATCAATTAATAGGTTGCCTCTTAAATCAATCTCATTATAAAGGCAGTAGAGAATGGCATCAGCTGACGTAATGTAGCTTTTAAAAATCCTTTTTATATAAGATATTTGCAGTGTCAGTAGCTTGCCTGGTTTAAAAGTTAACATGAATTATATTAAGAGCATGGACTTCGTATCAATTAAAAGCAATAAAGACCATGTGCAGAGGATGTTTCAATTTTGTTCCATAAATATAGAAAATTATTTGACGATGAAAAATCAGAATTTATCCTGTGTATTAAGTATTTAAATATAAAACAATTGTGGAAACTCGTTCCACTGTTTTATTTTGATTTCGAGTTTATTATTTCGACTGCTGGTATATATCGATAGACAAGCACGTTAATTAAACAAGGAATTAAAGTCATTATTTCGCAATGTTCTATGGTCGATGCAATGACCTTTCTAGCAAATACAAGTCGAATGGCTGGCTATTTTCATACTTATCATAAGGCTATTTACACACTGAATTGTCTACGGATATTTCTGTTTTTCTGATCGTTACAAGGGGCGCAAGGAGGGTACGATTGATCCACATGGGAGCTTACTCCTTCATGCTACCTAATCTCAGTTCTCGTTCGTTTTAGAGGTATGTGTTTTCTCTGCTCCCGATTAGTATTGTTTTAATGGACTTTTAATCTTGATGGCTCTTCGTTTTCCCCATATTTCATTTCTATTACTGATAATGAGATAAAGAGAGGGACTGTAAGAAAGATTGCGTACCTAGTATTTCTACTTCACAAATATCAAGGACGTTGTTCTTTTCATCCCCGTCGGTATCTTCAGGTTCAGATTTGTTCAGATAAATGGACAACTGCTGCTTTCCTTGGTGTCCCTCAGGGAAGAGGATGACGTTTTGTGTACTAGGGTGTACCAGGTGTCCCCGATACACGGCAGGTAGACTGGCGAGACCACTGATGTCAACAGGATCCTTATTGAGGTATACGTAGTAACCGTTATGGCGAAAGTCTTGATTTAAAAGAGATAAAAATTCTAGTTATAGGATATTTTAAAAGCTTTCCTTCTATTCCTTGAAGCATTTGTTCTTATTTCATGTCAGAATGAATTATTTAGACATAAAAAATGTAGGAAATAAGTGTAAAGCAAACCATTCTTATCAATAATTGTTTTCAAAAATATTTTAGAATAATTTATAGATGTAAATTATCTCTGATAAAAAAAGAGTGCTGTTATTTATTCTAGAAAGATACCACTGAGTCTGAAATATTTGATTAATATTTGGATATTTTACTTACATTGCCAGATAAGACTATCTATGATTTAGTGAAATGCTGACCTTGAGAGAGTCAGTCAATGCCTGCACTGGCTCTAAGGAGAGTCGCCCAATGCCTACATTGGACCTTGACAGAGTCAGTCAATGCCTGCATTGAACCTTGAGAGAGCCTTGCAATGCCTGTAATCACCACGGAGAGAGAGAGAGTTTCACTACATGTATTGGCCCTTTGATAGTCGTGCAATTCTTGCATTGGCCAATAGCCTTGGAAATCATCATGAAATTCTTGCATTGGATTAATAATAAACATCGTCATTGAATTGCAAGTTTATTCACTTTCCTAGGTTTTAAATACATTTTGTATTCCTTTAACGCCAAATTGCATTAGTCAATTACATAAAGCGCATTTACATCTACATTAATTCTCCATAGGGGATTAAGACAAAACACAAATCAGAATGAGAAAAAAATTGCAAGAAATTAAATGGAATCATGTCATTGTTTCCGCAAATACTTGTATCATATGATTTTGGAAATAAGTGAATAAAGCCATAACATTTGTTTCGGAACACTTTTGAAATCATAAACAACTTCCTTCGTAAATCTATGAAATTATATTCACTTTGGTAATAAAAGTCAAAATTTCTTTCCATTTCACCCAAAATATTGAAATCATATTAAAAAATAAATTAGACAAATAAAAATTAGTCCAGTTAGTAATTTACTAGTGCAGAAACATACCCTCGTCACTTGTATACGGTGTTTATGTATTTCAATTGATTCGATACGCAAAAGCATGCTCTACGTATGAACAATTTCTAAAACGAGATAAATTATTGAAAAACAAATTGATGATTCAAGAATATCAGTCTTGTTAAAAGTCATCATTTCGTAAGCAGTTTTATAGTCGATACAATGACCTTGTCAGCAAATATAAATTATCAGGAGTCAATCCACACCAAATATACATTTTTCATACTAATTGTTAGTCTAATATTTATACACTGAATTATCGGATTCTTTCCGTGATTTCTTGATCATGACAAGGAACACACGGCGGGTGTGACCGGTCGGCAGGAGATGCTCACTCCTGTATGGTACCTGATCCCACCTCTTATGTTTTGGAGGTCCATGTTTTCTCTGCTCCTATTTTGTATTGTTATATTGACTTTGATATTGAATGCTGTTCGTTATCTCCATGTTTCATTTCCCAAACATGACAAGGAGCATACAGCGGGTGTTACCGGTCGGCAGGGATGTTTACTCCTCAATGGCACTTGACCCCACCAAACTGATGTTTCTCGATCGGGACAAGGAGCACATGGCGGGTGTGACCGCTCGGGCTAGCGCCCTCCGTCAATATACTCCATGTATCTTCGGTCAATATCTGTCATCCTGAATCATTATAAATGCATATTGACCTAGATTGGATCCATATTTGTATAATATTTTATGAATGATATTGACACTTGATACTGTGGTTGAGTACTAGTTTTCGAGGATTTCGTTGTTTATCAGATCCACGAATTTAAGTGTTCATTGAATTAAGAAATACTGTAAACCAACTTTTATTCGCGGCGACTTTATTTTGCAATTTAATGAATGTAAACTAGTTTGCGACGATTCATTTTCGCGATGAAGCTTTGTTGTTAAAGACACAGAGACTTTAGGGATCATTTCGCGGCGAGATATATTCGCGATTACGATGATGTCGCGAAACTCGCGAAAATTTCTTGTACGCGAATTAAAGTTTGTTCACAGTATGCTACTCATTTGTAATGGGAATGCCTTTGCCCAGGAATTACCCATCCTCGAAAACGCTTGTTTTAGAAAATCCACGAAAATTGATGCCAATGAAAATTAATGAAACCACAGTTGTCGTATTTAAAAAAAAATAATTATTTTAAAGTAACAAATGGGTGATTGCTTTTTGTCATGTTTAAAAAGAATACAATATGTCAAACAACATGTTTTAGATAAATATCACATTTAGGTGTTATTAAAGTGAGTTGTCAAATATTTCCAAGGTCGTACATGAATGTAAAAACGTTTACTGTATTAAAATATTTTAAATAGCAGCAGATCCCTTGAACAATGCTTTTGAAGAAAAGACTTACAATCTTCTCTGAAAATGATGTTGATTTTGTAAATTCTCCACAAACGTGATAGAGTAATATTCCACCATGCATGTTTATATGCTTCTTCAACATTTGTTCCAGCACAATCACCCTTCATGTGGTTACGAAACTTCCCGTCTAATGCCCCCGAAGCATTTAAAGCGATATTCGTATCCCTATATCGATATACAGACGACATTGAGGCAGTCTCTTTTTGTAGTTGTCCTAAGTTACAGATGCCTAAAAACATAATAGTTTTAAATTATTTTAATGTAAAACACTATATCATTGCATACTAAAAATTCTTTGCAGCAAAATTCATCTTACCTAATTTCATTTAGAGATTTATTTTTCATACATTATATATTCGCATCAAAAATGTACTGCCAAAAAGCATTATGAAAAAGGAGAAAATAACAATTTTTTTTAAATTAATAAACAATTCATATTTGTGAACAAGGCCAAAATAATGTCCCCTGAAAAATGTACAGATGGAATCAGGTACCTAGGATGAGTAAGCATCCCCTGGAGAATGGTCATACATTCCGTTGTCAAACATAGAAATTTGAAAAAAAAAGTACCAGATACATAATTTATATATTATCTTATATCTTGTTTTGGAGGTCCATGTTTGTTTCACCCCTACTTTGTAATGTTTAATGGACTTTTAGCACGAATAATGTTCGTTATCGCTGTATATATCACCTAAAGGCATATTATTCCATCGGCATGGCTTTTGAAAAAAATATCAAAAACTCATTTGTCAAAGTTATCAGTTACGGTATAATTCAATTTTATAACGTATTTGAATGACAAAATGGAGATTTTTTACTAGTTGTGAGGCTAATCGCCGACAATTATTTATTTTTTATAATTTTATTTAAGAAATTGATTTCAAAATACCATATTTATACTGGATTCCTTCACTTCGTCAAAAATATTTGCAAAAATGACAATACTAAGTTCAAAAATGTATCAAATTCTGTTAAAGATTTAATTAAACAAGTGGTAATCCAACTTATTCTCATTGTTCCCTTTCTAAGGAAGAAATTCTTCAAAATAATATCAGTTTTGAGTATTTCAATATACCAAACAACCAAAATGAATTTGAATTACCATATCTATATTGGATTTCTTTACTCTTCACTAAGATATTAACAAGGGTGAAGGAGAAACTTCAAGAAGATGCAGTGCAACAATATATTGAATAAGTGTTGTAAATCAGATGTGAATTCTTAAAAAGTTCAAGGAACTTTTGGACGATTTCAGATCACAAAATTTTATCAAAATAAAAAGCTTAAAATACCACGACTTCTGAACTTTATACACATTGTTTCCCACGATGAATTAAAGTCCAGGCTTTTTGAAATCATTGACAGCTGTTTTCTCAATAAGAATGGAACTCGTAAATTTACTTATCTTGTCAGTGGTCATTTTGCAAAATTATTTTGTTAAAAAAAATTCTGATTGAGCACACAAGTACTTTGAAGTTGGCATCAAAAACATGCTTGAGTGTCTGATTGACGAAATCTATGTGGGTTTTGGAGACAAGGTCTTCCAACAATCTATTGGAATTCCCAAGGGTTACAATTACAACCAGTTATTAGCAGACCTATTTATTTAATGTATTCATATTAAGTTAAATGAATACCAAATCTTTAACATGTGAGAAACAAAAGGGAACCAGTCAAACAGCCCCCTAATAAAACTTTCTAGGTAAAAGGGTCCCCTGATTTGGTCAAAGCGCCCCATTATAGAATTGTACAGGAAATTGATGTTACAAAACAGCCACACCCACCCCCAATATTGGTGGCCCCTAGTTTTATTCAAAACTTTGTCCGCTTTGACCACGACGTTTTCATTTGTTTGTGTTTCGAAGTAAACACTTGCTGTTGCCTTCAAGTCGATATTTATCGATGACCTATTATCAGTAAAGAATAACTGTTAACATTCATATACTAATCAAAATTTTAAGTCCCCGGGCACGTTTTTGCTTTGCTACGCTCTTATATTAAATTATTTTGACAGTATTTTTTTAAAAGTAAACAAGATAAAAAAGTAGAAAAAAAAATGTTTTCACTTAATTTATTTTATTATTGAAGCGCTTTATCACAATATGCAGAAACGTACAGGAATTGCTGAATATAATAACCCTAACCCTAACCCTGACGCTGAATACTGCATTACCCTCCATTCAAACAAATTTACAGCAAGACAACCGCTCCTCAAAGAGTTCACACTAATGAAGAAAAAAAATCTTTTATTGAATGTTTATTCCATATATTGACTAGATCGTCTTCTAGTTCCGCTAGATTCTGCTGCTGGAAAAACAATTTCTAATGGTAGTAAGGAATTAAGGTATGCTTTGTAGGTCTTTCGGGCGGTAACTATGAAGGTTTTAAGTAAAATAAAGTCATACAGTGTAAGGAAACAAAACCAGCTTCGGTCATTTCAACTTCACTTGCAAAATATTGTGTGGATATACACCGCATAAAAAATATGAAAAATATACCCGAAAAACATATGGAACTCGAACTTCATGCTTTTCAACGAAAACGGTCACGATAGAGTAATAACACATTCGATTTCATTTTTGTTTTGGTCTTGACAGGTAGACATTGCAAATTAAAGGCAAATTTGTAAGCAACTAATAAATTGATGTAAACGATTTTAACTTTTTGAAATAATAAAAGTGGGGACTTGGAAATAATTTGACATGTATATATAGACACGATGTAAAGCAGTGAGCTTGGAATAAAAGATACCACAGATTGTCACATGTCTGTTTTATATTTGGATATATCACTAGAAAAAGACGTTAATAGTAATCTAACAACAATAATTTGTGATAAACCTGATGACTTTAACTTATCATTCGTCATCTTTCTTACTTATGCAGCACATTAACCTGAAGGATATTGATAACGAACAGTATTCAATATAAAGGTACATAAAACAATACAAAATAGGAGCAGTGCAAACACGGACCTCCGAAACATCAGAGGTGGGATTAAGTGCCATGGAACAGTGAGCATCCCAAGCTAACCAGTCACACCCGCCATGTGCTCCTTGTCATGATCAGGAAATAACGGAAAAATCCGTCGTCATTTCCGTGTATTAATAATGGTCTAACAATTAGAATGAAAAACGTCAGTCAATATTTGACTAAATGATACATGTATTTTATTTGCTGACTAGTCCATTATATCTACCATAAAACTTACGAAATGATGACTTTAAATGAGGCCGCTGAATATTCTTTTTTCATCAACTTGTTTGTCAATAATTTACCACGTTTTAGATATTGTTCATACACGGAGCATGCTCTTGCGTATCGAATCAATTGAGACATATAAACTTCGTATGCAGGTGATGAAGGCATATGCATAAGTAAGGGAAGTTGACGATAGAAAAGTTAAAGTCTATAAAGTTTATCATATAGCTCGGTTGTTAGATTACCTTTAACGTCTATTTCGATTAAAATATCCAAGTATGAAACAGATGTGTCAGACTCTGTGATATCTTTTATCACCAGCTCACCTGGATATATCGTATCCACATAGGAATGGAAATTACCATTGTTTATTGACATTACGTCGTCAATACATCTAAATGTCGAGTTGAAGGAAACAGCAAGTGTTTTCTTCTTATCACGCATAAGATTTTGCACAAACTCTACTTCATATGAAAACAAAAACAGGTCTGCTAATAACAGAACGCAATTGGTACCCATGGGGATTCCAATAGATTATTGGAAGACCTGGTCTCCAAAAACCACATAGACATACTTAGTAGTCAATCAGAAACTCAAGCGTGTTTTTTATGTCCACTATAGAGTACTTGTGTGTGCAATCAGAATGTGTTTTAACAAATTAATTTTGCAAATGACCTATGACTAGGTAAGTTAATTCACGAGTCCCATTTTTATTGAAAAACACTGCTGTCTATGATATCAAAAAGCCTGGACTTTAATTTATCATGGGAATGGTTGTGTATAAAGTTGAAAATCCGTAGGTTTTTAAGCTGTTGATTTGTGATTTCAAACTGTCCAAAAGTTCTTTGGAATGTTTTAGTATCCACATCTGATTCACACCACTTCTTGAATATATTGCTGCACAGTACTCTATCACCTGCATACGGGTTTTTATTTGTAAACTGATTCAATACGCAAGCCCCCTTGAAAGTCATCATTACGTATATACGTAAATACAAGTTCTACGGTCAATTCAATGGCACTGGCAGATAAGCTACACTAACATTAAAGCAAATGCTGAAAAAAAACTTTTTCCATACTACCGATAATTGTTATGCCATTATTTACACAGTGAATTGTCAACGGAATGTCCCGCTATTTCCCGATCATGACCGGGAGCACACGGCGCGTGTGACAGGTCGGCAGGGGATGTTCATCCCTTCCTGGCACCTGATCCCATCTTTGAAGATTAAGGTCCGTGCTCTGCTCCTGATTTGTATTGCTTGAATGGAGTTTAAATCTTAAAATTTTTCCTTACTGTCATTTTTCGTCTATTAAAATTCAAAATTTGCTCAAAAATCGATAAGAAATAGTAATTCAACTGAGTATTTAAGAATAAAGTCTACATATTAATTATCATTCTTTGACAAAAATGAAGTATTGACAAAACAAGCGAAACTGTAAACTAATATTTACCGAAAAAAATTAAAAGCTTTTAAAAAAATTACCTCGGTGGGCCAAATATTTCTTATTTCTAACATTGAATTATAATATTAACCGATCTCCGCTTAAGTAATTAAAATCTACATGCATCAACATATTATTTTTGTTCGTTTAAAATTATAATAATCAAAATATGTTCAATAATAAATATTAATATTATTATTTAAAATATTTTAATCTAAAAGAATAATAAGTTATAATAATTAGTAGTATTAATTACAAAACACAACACATGAGAGAAAGAGAGAAAAAATTAAACTACTTACACAATGCAATGTCTAATAATGCCATAAATACAATTTTCCTGCAACAAAGGAACCAAGCCATAATGCGATATGTTTCAAATGGTTACAATAACCATCATAAAAGTTTGTGCTTCGATAAAACGGTATAAATCATTCATTATATTTCAATAGATATGCCTTAAATTTTTTTTATTATTCATTAACCAGTGTTGACTCTATAGGAACAGATGCTATTTTCAAACATCATGATCAAAAAACATAAAATTATTATGTGAGAGGTATGGTTTTTTTTTTAAAAAAAGATATCAATATTTTGTACCTTTTCAATCACCGGTGTGTAACTTGATAGAAAGAATAATCGAAAGGCATCTTCAATTACCTTATCCATGTGATCAATTGTTAAATAATTGATTTAAGGTAACTATTTCTGTGAAGATACCGCAGATTTTAAAAAATAATCACGGCAGCTGTGACTGGTCTCTACATACCACAATGGGACTCGGTCGCGCAATAAAAGGATCTGCTCCTTAATCAGCGACTCTAGACCAAACGCTCTGCCTACTGCGCCACGCAGGAGACAATCTCTGTGTTTGTATCTTCATCTTTTTCATATAACAATGCTTTTCCTCACAGGCATTTAATATTCTTTATTAGGTCCCCGAGTAGAAAGATCCCGGGGGGGGGGGGGTATTCATTTTGTCTTGTCTGTTTGCAAGTCGGTTTAACTGTTTTTCTCTCTGTCTGTTGTCAACTTTAACCTAGCACATAACTATTGAGTGGGTGATGGCTTTCATATTTCACAGGCTTTCCTTGTGACCAGATCTTTTTGGGGTACCACCAAAATTGACCTCTTGACCCTGACCTTGACTTTTGTCCTACTTATACAAAACATACTGCACTTTAATCTTGGTCATAACTTTTGAACAGTTGGAGCTAGGGCTCTCATACTTCACATGTGTATTTTTTGTGACAAGATCTTTCGGCTGGTATATTTTTGTTTACCTTGACCTGAGAGTTTGACCCACTATTTAAAAACATTAAACTCGGTCATATCTTTTGAACAGTTAATACTAGGGCTTCATTTAAAAGGTGTATTCCTTGTAATAACAAGACCTTCCTTTGGGTACTAACTCTTTTGACCTTGACATTTGGAGTTTGACATGCTTCTGAGAGTTGACAAGTGGTGGCGTCTCCATATGAGTTTAAAAAAATTATCTCTTGAGGGGCATTATTTAAACATCAGACAAACAAATAAAAGTTTAATGGGTCGACAATTACAGGAAACACTGTAATAAAAAAGAAATGATCCATTATGAAAATAATCATATACACTGAAAATTGATTTCTTAGTAAAGGAAAAATAGAAATATAAAACAATATTTTAAAAATAGTTCTGCTAAAATGTCATTCATTAAAAATATATAATTCATATCCGCAAAAAATCAATTCTTAATCGGTTTAAGATCGCTTTCATGGGAGCGAGCATGAAATATCACTTTTTATAGTGTTATCCAATGCATTCAAATTAAAATTTATAAATTGAATCAAATTTTTCTAACCTGACATTTATGCTACAAAGTTATAATATTTACTTCCTTTCATGCAAAGGTTAATACCGGATTTTCATGAAAACATCCGATTGATTTAAGTTATTTGTTTATTCATTGAGTCGTAAAAAGACAGTCTAGACACAAGTTCATCTTAAAAATGTCAAGATTTTCAGATATAATTCCTCTTCACATACCTTTGACGAAAGTCGCTATTTTTGAGTTGATCTTGTGTACTAGTATACACATTAGGTAAAGTTAATTATAAACCAACCAATGAAAATATACATGTACCATTTATTTCCTTTGATTTCAACAGACTCAAAATCACACCACGATTGTATAGAGGAGAATCTCCAATATTCTATATGAGGTATCTAGTCAAAGTTCTTTTTTTAAAAAAACTTACCTTCTTTTTCAGTACTAGTAAAATATCTGAATATGAAACAGTTGTGTCAGACTCTGTGGTATCATTTTATCTCAAGCTCACCATGATATATCGTATCGACATAAGATCGTAAATTACCATTGTTAATTGACAATACGTTGTCGATATACTACATGTCGAGTTGAAGGCCACAGCAAGTGTTTTCTTCTTTTCATGCATAAGATTTTGCACAAATTCTGCTTCATGTGAAGTCAAAAATAGGTCTGCTGATAACAGCCCCTGTGCAATTGGTACCCATGGGAATTCCAATAGATTGTTAGTATACCTTGCCTCCAAGAACCACATAGATATTGTCAATCAGAAACTCAAGCATCTTTTTGATGTCAACTTCAGAATACTTGTGTGTACAATCAGAATACCGGTATTTTTTATCACAATAATTGTCCAGATGACTAATGACAATGTAAGAAAATTTACGAGTTCCATTTTCATTGAAAAAGCAGCTGTCAATGATATCAAAAAGCCTGGACTTTAATTTATCGGTGGGAATGGTTGAGTATAAAGTTGAAAAGTCGTAAGTTGTTGATTTTGGTAAAATAGGCTGTCAAATAATGACCTTGCGTAGAGAATAGTGATCCAAACTCCTCTTTGATAAATAACAGAAAATCTTTTCTACATTTAAACTTTACATTTTAATTAACAAAATATTATACAACAAAATAAACTGCTTTGGTGTGTGGTCGTCCGTGTCCCCCGAATGCCGGTAGTCTATGGTTCCAAACGGTGTTTGGAACACACTACTGTCTCTTGCCGCTAAGGAGGCTCAGACACCCCTCTCCAGAGCGAAGAGATTACACTCCCCCTCTCCAGTGCCGAGGAGGTTATACGTCCGTCTTGCGTTCAAGACTGTGAGATGTGACTGGTACGGGCCGCCATCTCTACACGACTTTACAGGAATGATCTATGAGACCTATTAAATATCATACACAGAATAATATAGACATATAATTTACGCTGTGAAACGTTACAGTGCAATATGCACAATGCAATAATTGCTATACTTCACAACAGTTATTATAGAACATCGAACCGACAAATAAAGACACAAACAATCCACCGTACAATTAAGACTCAAACAGTTTTCGAATACAATGTAACTATAAATAACAGAACTTAAAAATATGAAATAGAATAGCTTAAAGTTGCATATGTTAGAAATTCCATGTCTGGGTGTTTTAAGATATTTACAACTTTATAAAATAATAAAAACAAACGCAAATAAGGCTTACCTCAGAGAAGCAGGACCATAGCATAAATTCTAATAAGGGTTGGGTTGAAATACCCTCAGTAGTCTGCCATGTGTATAATACAAATCAAATATATAAATCTTGAGAAGTTTTGAAAACGTCCTT
>NW_026932904.1:0-54813 GCF_032062105.1 Saccostrea cuccullata
CTTTTAGGTCTGCTGATAGCAACTGGCGAATATTTTGTCGAAAAATTTACTTACGCACATCAGGACTCGAACCCGGTCTGTCTCAGACAAGAGTTTAAAATCCAACGCGTAACTGACTGCGCCACGGTGTCCTTATGCCACTGCGCTTAATAAACAGGCGTCTGTAACAGTTTATGTAATTGATCAAAGATTTTGTTTACATCTATTTTAAAGTAATATTGTGTGATAATAGGTTATCTAAAAGATTTGCAATTAAATTATTTTATTCATAATATAAGACGTGAATTCTTTTTTTGACAGTATTTACATATCACAAGTGGATATTTCTTAAATGGTTATATTTAGAATATCGTGCATCGGGTTTTAGCATAGTTATCAAAATAATATAAAACCAGAGTCCCGATTTGCAGAAGTATAAATGTTTGACCATTCCTAACAGACGCTTGCAAGTTAGATTTTATTTCATATTGTTTTGAACAGAGTCAAGAAATTTCGGGGTATGTTCTCCAGGCGTGCCTATGCTTATATATGTTCACACAACAAAAAAAGAGTTAAAATATGCACCTAAACATTCACTTGTGTTATTTTTCATTTAGCATGTAACACAAATAATGTGTTAAATGAATGTTCTCCACTATAGAATTGTCTGTATCTATGCATACGCTTATAAATGCGACAAAAAGGGAAGCCGAGAAAAAAATATTAATCTTTATTTCTTCGGATTAACTGATTGATTTCAAGCATTTTTTATTATTTTACAAAATTGCAATTGTGTAATATTTTACATTCTCAAAAAGGGAAAAAGTGTAATGCTCTCTCTCTATCTCTCGTGCTCTTTTTAAGAATTCAATGTTAATAACACAGAGTAGTAACAAGTAACATCACATCATTTTATGATGAATCTAACTCTAGATTTCGTCGTGTGACGTATCTTTATTGCTTCTGTATCCACATCAATCCATGACTTAGATCTATATATGTCTAAATTTTTACATGTCATTTGCACAATTATTACAAAAAAAGCACTGGCTAGAACCCCCAGTTTTCACGGTACTTGAAGTGACTGGTTAGTGATCCATACGCTAATGATACCATGCGTTCACCATGTAGTTATGTTACATGCTAGCCAGCATACTACAGAAGGTGATTAAGGATCAAAGGATACGTATACTTAAGAAGAGAATTTTATTCATATTATCAAGCTGATAAAGGTCGCACGCATGGCACAGTGGTTTGAGAGTCTGCTCTAGAGTCGAGGAGTAAGAAGTTGATCCTTTTGTTGCGCGTTCGAATCCCACTTTGGGACGTGGAGATCGGTCCTTTGGAGAGACCGTATAAACCGAGGCCCAGTGTCGCAGTAACTTCTGGCATGAAAACGATCCCTCACTGCTCAATGGCCGCAAGTGCCGAGTTTGGGACAAAATTTACAGCTCTCAAACGGCAAGTGTCAGCGTTTCCTGTGAAAAAGTCCGGAGAGGGACATAAACAACAAATAGCAGACACGTAGTAACTGGGGGAGCAGGAGGGCCTGCCCCCCCCCTCCTCCTATTTTTATCAGTATTACTTTTACTATTGAAAATGTTTATTGAAAGGCAGGTTGGCCAACACGTTTTACAACAGCAAAGTGATATAAGTAAAATGTAGTATTGTATGCTGTATGCAAAAAAAAAAATGGTACTGAAAGAAGTTGGCAGTGAAAAAAGTTTACCTCTACCCCTCACCCCCATCCCCCTTGAAACAGGATTATCGAGTTTGGGCAGTGTGCCTTTTTTTAGTTTGTCAACTTTCTCAGATAAGACACACAAAAAATTTCTTTGGCTGCCCCCACCTCCCCCATTTAAAAACAATGCTACGTCACTGGTACAATCATGAGAGAGGAGTTACAGATAATGGGATATTGTAGTTCAATAGTTCAGTTTGCATTATGGATTTGAAACATTTACTTGTATAGCAAAATGAGTCTAGGCCAATAAAATTTCGGAGGATCGAAAATTACTATTGTTATGGACTTGTTTCATACTGAAAACTACTGCATTTGGAATATTAAAAGAATATTTACCAATAAGAATTTTATGTTCCCGTGTTTACTTCTGATCAAATTATGCCATAATTTCGAGCTTCAATTAAGATGGTGAGAGAATTTGAATGAAAATTATATGTTACGCTTATATCAAGTATATACGTTATTTCAGTTATTGTGCACTCGCGTTTGTAAACACATGTAATGCTGACTGTATTCATATCTGAATTAGTACTGCAAGTTTGAAAGTATTTCTTAAGGAGATATACCATTGATGCCGTTATAACATTGAGGTATATGCTTAATTTCATTCATTGTAAGCGGATGCAGATATACAATGGGCATGCTTATGGATAATGACAATGGTATCTTTTCTACTATTTAATCACTAACATTTCATCTAGAAGTATATATATATTTAATTTATGTATACAGCTACATTGAATATATCGGTCATTTCATCCATTGTACATGGCATGTGCATTTTTAACAATGTCATCTTGTGTAGATTTATAATAGTTATATGTCTATATATTCTGAGCATTACATGTGCATTAAAAGCATTACATTAAAATATATTAAAGGTATGGCTATTTCAAGTGTATTAGTCATTTTCCGGGTGATATGCGTGGGCACGTGCATGCATATATACATAATGACCATGTCAGCTTGTCTATACTTTTGATACATCTTTAGTAAAAGCATATCAAAACGATATATATTAACAAAATCAGCTATATAAAGTATATTTGTCGTTTTACTCATTTTGTGTCCTCGCACGTGCATGTATGTGCATGTTGGCCATGTCATCTTGTGAAAACTTTTAAAATGTCTTTATTCTGATTTTCAAAGCATTTCATCAAGTAATGTAAAAATTATGGCTACATTAAGTATATTTGTAATTGCACGCATAACACGCGCGCACGTGCAAGCACTTGTCAGAATACCACGTTATTTTGTCAGCACTTATAATATCTTTTCATATACTCAGTATGATAGAATTTCGTAAAAAAAATACAAAAAATATGGTTATTCTAATTATATAGGCCAATTTATGCATTGCATGTGGGCGCACGTGCATGTATGTGTATGTTCACAATGTCATCTTGTCTACATTTACAATACCCCGGTATGTCATTTTGATCTGAATACCAAAGCGTTACATCAAAAAGTTTAGAAGTTAACGCTACATCAAGTACATTGATAATTTCACGTGTTGCATGTGCGCGCACGTGCATGTATGTGCATTATGACTGTTGTCATGTCTGCACTTATAAATGCTTTTCATGTATTCAGTTTCAAATGATTTCATCGAAAAACACAACAGAAATGGCTATATTTACTATAAAAGTCGATTTATGCATTGCACGTGCACGCACGTGCATGCATGTGCATGTAGAGAATGTCATCTTGTCTACATTTATAATATTTCTACATATACCGAATGTCAAAACATTACATCAAAAAATGTCTAAGTTGCGGCTATTTCAGGTATTTTGGTCATTTCACGTGTTGCACGTGCTCGCTCTTGCAAGCACGTGCGCGTAAAATGACCTTCGTTCCGCAAATCTACATAACATGCCTACTGACCCTAAAAAGGTTTCACCCAAATCGGATGTGTAGTTTACAAGATCACTCGCGGACAAAATTTTCCCAGGAAGAAAAATAATAAGAACTAGAAACGATCTCGTTGCGAGCAACGAGAGGTCTTCCGTCCGTTTTAGGAAAAGAAACCCACATAAAATCGAGCTGAAAAGAGATTCAAAATTTTGGTCACAAGGAGGATTGAAACCTTGTCGCCAACGTGAATGCGCTTTTTTTTTTACTTTTATATCCCCAACGCGCTAACAATTAAGCTATTGGGAGTACTGCTCTCAATATATTTGTGTATACCACGGTACTTTTGCAACAGTTCACCTGTCTAAGAATTATAAAAAGCATTCATAATTTCGCGCCAAATGCCACGAGTAAATATTCGCGCCTTTTCTTTGGACTGATCTATTAGATAGGTATGATAGCATCAATTAAATTTTAAAAATAAAACATACCTAGCGCCTTTATTTAAGTTTGACGTTAAGAAAGTATGTGTAACACATTACATATCGTATCTAGCCCAGTTACACTATAGCAGTGAAACGGAAATTAAGTTTTAAGATTGACACTCAATTGCAACGTACTACTGTAACGTGTCGGATCTGAAACGGAAATTAAGTTTTAAGATTGACACTCAATTGCAACGTACTACTGTAACGTGTCGGATCTGAGTGGTCAGTAGGTCCGTGCTCGGATTACCGAGTTTTACTGGGGATATGATTGAATGCAATATATACAGATAATAATATGACACCTGCCTGGTGTCTTTATATTAAATGACCTAAGTGCTTTGTATAATTATATATCTTCAGATAATACCGGCACCTGCCTGGTGCCATATGATAATTGCCTCACTATACTCGTAAAAGTGACTATATAAGTCAACATCTATCTGCCTGGTGCCTCTTGAATTAGCCTTTAACATCTGCCTGGTGTATAACTGCTTACCAAGTTGCCTATATAACTCTAGCCAAGTCGCTACAATATACTTACACAGTATGATTTAACTTTGTAAGAGCTTCTCTGTCCTAATGACAAACCTATGGCTAATGTCACACAGCTATATTTTAACTAGTCACTGACTACGGCAACTCGATAAACCAATTGGTTTCTGTACCAAAGTGAAGACACAAGCCAGATGGCTGTACTGCCCCGTGTACCTCAACTTAATCAATGATCATAAGTTATCAGATATCGTATTGATAAAATAAAACAGACTGTCTTTCTCTTGGCAACACCATTATTATTTTCTAACAGAACATCAGTTATCAATAATACTTGTTTAATTCTTTTGTCAATTGACCAATTAATTACAATATTTACATTGATTATCTATTATAATATAAACAAGTAACGGGAGGTAACTCCTCCAACCATTTAATACTACGTGAGAGTCCAAGTAGATTTTTACATTTCATGTATCCTTATGTCAGAATGGTTTAATCAAACGCTCAGCTGCCTCCATAAACCCCTACTCGCGTAATGGCGGAGTTGACAGAGACAGCCATTTTGGACCCGCTTCAGATTTTTGAATGCAAATATCTAGACTTTAGATTTATCAACATTCAAACAAATTAAATAGTAAGCATTATAAGGAGGGCTTCTATTATCTTACCAAATAAAAATGAAAAATACTGAAAAACAAAAAAGTTAGAAAATACGACTTTTTAAAATTTGCATCTTGTAACGACCGGAAGTACTGACGACGCACGAAAAGGCGATTCTGCAATCCACAAAGTCATGATCTATCATCTCCAATAAGTCTCCAGTTCATATCCTTAGCCATTTTCGATAAAAGTGCGCGACAAAATCGCATTTTAAAATCAGGAAATTGTCCATAACTTGGCACCAGAAGCGAATTTTCCAAATTACTCTTCGGATGTAACAACTTCATATAAAGACGCATATTTTGTAAAAGTTTCATGAAAAACCACTGAATAGTTTTCGAGAAATCGCCTGCACAAAATTTTGTCAAAAAAAGAATAATAATAAGAATAATAATAATAAGAAACAATAGAATCACTATAAGGTCTTCCGTGAAGACGGAAGACCTTAATAATAATAATAAGAAACAGAGTAAAAACAATATGTTCCCCAACTTCGTTTGGGGAACATAACTAGATAAGAACTCGTTGCGAGCAACGAGAGGTCTTCCGCCCGATTCCGGAAAGAAAACGTAAAGTGGAGCTGAAAAAAAAACATTTGCACACAAGGGGGATTGAACGCAAGTCGCCAGCATGAAATTCCAATGCTCTGAATATTACGAAATTGGGACCTCTACTCTAAATCCACTTGTACATGTATATATTCACGAAACAGTGCCTCTCTCCTAAAATTATCAAAGGCAGGTCACTATTCAAAATTTAGCGCCAAACGCCACGAGTTAATCTTTGCGCCTTTATTTTGGAATGTTCTATTGAATAGGTGTAATAGCTTCAATGAAATTTAAAAAAGAACGTTCTTATAGCCTACGTTTCGAAGTTTAGAAAGTATATTTAACACATTTTACAAATTCCATATTGTATATATGCATTTAACACTAAAGCGATGAAACGGTTATAGATATTTAACTTTTTTCAATTTCCTGTTTATCCCCAAAGTGAACTTTCCCGATTAGTTAATCGAAAAAGGTTGAAACGTTTCGCCGAAAACATGGCCCGCCTTACATTTACGACGGTCAAGGAATCACTTATTATTTATGCTCAATAAATTGAATCAGGTCTTTGAGACAAGAATGCTAAAATAAACTCCATGAAGCGATCTTTAAAAACATCGTTTCCTTATTTTTGTCTTATTTATTAGTTTAATATGACACAAGTGTGCATAGAAAAAAAGTGGTTAAGATTTATACTTGATATTGATATGATTGATTTTCTTTTTTGAGAAAGTATTATTTATAAGTATGATTTAAGATATGTTTTTCCGTGGTGCACAAAAGATATTAGGTATCGAATATCATTTGCACATTTAGTCTTTTCTTTTTCTACTTTGAGAACCAGCCAGAACCAATTATAGAAGATGTTAGTTTGACACAGAACTGCAACGTAACTACGACGTGACAATCCAAGTATTCCTTTACATTTCATTTATCCTTATGTTACTTTCGTTGAAGCAAACGCTCGGCTGACTCCGTAAACCCCTATTGCGAAATGTCGTCGTTGACAGAGACAGCCGCCATTTTGGACCCGCTTCAGATTTTTGAATGCTAATATCTAGAGTCTAGATTGATCAATATTCAAACAAATTATATAGTAAGCATTATAAAAAGGGTTTCTATTAACATGCCAAAAATAAATGAAAAATACTGAAAAACAAAAAAGTTAGAAAATACGATTTTTTTAAATTTGCATCTCGTAACGACCGGAAGTACTGACGACGCACGAAAGGGTGATTCTGCAAACCAGAAAGTCATGATCTATCATCTCCAATAAGTCTCCAGTTTATATCCTAAGCCATTTTCGATAAAAGTGCGCGACAAAATCGCATTTTAAAATCAGGAAATTGTCCATAACTTGGCACCAGAAGCACATTTTTAAAATTTCTCTACGGATGTAACATCTTCATATAATGACACATATTTTGTGAAAGTTTCATGAAAAACCGCTGAATAGTTTTCGAGAAATCGCCTGCACAAAATTTTGTCAAAAAAAGAATAATAATAATAATAATAAATAAGAAACAATAGAATCACTATAAGGTCTTCCGTGAAGACGGAAGACCTTAACTAGAGCTAATTGTAACGGGAACCGTTACAGATGTTCCCCAAACGCTCCCCAACTCCCTTCTTGTGCCATATTCCCTGTAAGTTTCATTAAAGAAGGCAAAATCTATGCATTTAAGACGTAAACAACGTTTTCCCAAAAGTATACCAAGTATTTCAAATTTAAGCAATTCAGGCGTGCGCACGTGATTGCATGAGCGTAATGACGATATCATCTTGTCTACACTATTTTACTCATTTGCACGTGCACGCATGTGCATGATGACCATACCTTCTTGTAGGCGTCTATTATATCTGTCTATGTTCTTAATCCCATCATGTTTGGTTGAAAAACAAGGGAGTTATAGCCATTTAAAGTTTAAGCCAATCAGATTGCAGCGCACGTGCATGCGCGTGTTTTCATGACAATTATTATATATCATATTGTAGGACATCTTAAAGTATGCCTATGTTTTAAATTTCAGAGCATTTTGTAAAAAAACAGAAAAGACATTGAGATTTCTGTTTCAGCCAATCAGAGCAAAGCGTTCGTGCATGCACGTGCATGCATGTGAATGGTGACCATACCACCTTGTAGGAGTCCTTAATGTCTATCTATGTTCTAAATCCCATGCTGTTTAGTTGAAAACTAAGCGAGTTATACTCATTTAAATCTTCAGCCAATCAGATTGCAGCGCACGTGCATGCGCGTGATTTCATGAAAAATTTTATATATCATATTGTAGTACATCATAATGCATGTCTATGTTATAAATTTCATAGCATTTCATCATAAAACAAAAAAAGATATTAAGATTTCTGTTTCAGCCAATCAGAGCAAAGCGCACGTGCATGCGCATGAGTTCATGCAAATTTGACCATGTCATCTTATCTACACAACTTATATATCTTTATATAATGAGTTTCAAAACATTTTATCAAAAAATATAAAAGTTACAACAATATTAAATATATCAGTCATTTTACTCATTGCACGCGCCCGCACGTGCATGCGAATGCGCGCAAAATGACCTTCGTTCGGCACATCTACACAACATGCCTACTAACCCTAAAAAGGTTTTAACTTAGTTTGGTGAACAGTTTCTGAGAACACTTCCGGACAAAAAAGTACCGGAGAAGAAATAAGAAGAAAAAAGAATAATAACTAGTGCTAATTGTAACGGGAACCGTTACAGATGTTCCCCAAACGCTCCCCAACTCCCTTCTCGTGCCATATTCCCTGTAAGTTTCATTAAAGAAGGCAAAATCTACGCATTTAAGACGGCAACAACGTTTTCCCAAAAGTATACAAGTATTTCAAATTTAAGCAATGCAGGCGTGCGCATGTGATTGCATGAGCGTAATGTCGATATCATCTTGTATACACTATTTTACTCATATGCACGTGCATGATGACCATACCTTCTTGTAGGAGTCCATTATGTCTGTCTATGTTCTTAATCCCATCCTGTTTGGTTGAAAAACAAGGGAGTTATATCCATTTAAAGTTTAAGCCAATCAGATTGCAGCGCACGTGCATGCGCATGTTTCCATGACAATTATTTTATCATATTGTAGGACATCTTAAAGTATGCCTATGTTTTAAATTTCAAAGCATTTTGTAAAAAAACAGAAAAGATATTGAGATTTTTGTTTCAGCCAATCAGAGCAAAGCGCACGTGCACGCACGTGCATGCATGTGAATGGTGACCATACCATCTTGTAGGAGTCCTTTATGTCTATCTATGTTCTAAATCCCATGCTGTTTGGTTGAAAACCAAGGGAGTTATAGTCATTTAAAGTTTCAGCCAATCAGATTGCAGCGCACATGCATGCGCGTGATTTCATGAAAAATTTTATATATCATATTGTAGTACATCCTAATACATGTCTATGATATAAGTTTCAAAGCATTTCATCATAAAACAAAAAAGATATTAAGATTTCTGTTTCAGCCAATCAGAGCAAAGTGCACGTGCATGCGCGTGAGTTCATGCAAATTTGACCATGTCATCTTATGTACACAACTTATATATCTTTATATAATGACTTTCAAAACATTTTATCAAAAAATATAAAAGTTACAACCATATTAAATATATCAGTCAGTTTACTCATTGCACGCGCCCGCACGTGCATGCGAATGCCCGCAAAATGACCTTCGTTCGGCACATCTACACAACATGCCTACTAACCCTAAAAAGGTTTTAACTTAGTTTGGTGAACAGTTTCTGAGAACACTTCCGGACAAAAAAGTACCGGAGAAGAAATAAGAAGAAAAAAGAATAATAATAATAATAATAATAAGAAACAGAGTAAAAACAATATGTTCCCCAACTTCGTTTGGGGAACATAACTAGTGCTAATTGTAACGGGAACCGTTACAGATGTTCCCCAAACGCTCCCCAACTCCCCTCTCGTGCCATATTCCCTGTAAGTTTCATTAAAGAAGGCAAAATCTATGCATTTAAGACGTAAACAACGTTTTTCCAAAAGTATACCAAGTATTTCAAATTTAAGCAATGCAGGCGTGTGCATGTGATTGCATGAGCGTAATGACGATATCATCTTGTCTACACTATTTTACTCATTTGCACGTGCATGCACGTGCATGATGACCATACCTTCTTGTAGGAGTCCATTATGTCTGTCCATGTTCTTAATCCCATCCTGGCTGGTTGAAAAACAAGGGAGTTATAGCCATTTAAAGTTTAAGCCAATCAGATTGCAGCGCACGTGCATGCGCGTATTTTCATGACAATCATTATATATCATATTGTAGGACATCTTAAAGTATGCTTATGTTTTAAATTTCAAAGCATTTTGTAAAAAAACAGAAAAGATATTGAGATTTTTGTTTCAGCCAATCAGAGCAAAGCGCACGTGCACGCACATGCATGCATGTGAATGGTGACCATACCATCCTGTAGGAGTCCTTTATGTCTATCTATGTTGTAAATCCCATGCTGTTTGGTTGAAAACCAAGGGAGTTATACTCATTTAAAGTTTCAGCCAATCAGATTGCAGCGCACGCGCATGCGCGTGATTTCATGAAAAATTTTATATATCATATTGTAGTACATCTTAATGCATGTCTATGTTAGAAATTTCAAAGCATTTCATCATAAAACAAAAAAGATATTGAGATTTCTGTTTCAGCCAATCAGAGCAAAGCGCACGTGCATGCGCGTGAGTTCATGCAAATTTGACCATGTCATCTTATCTATACAACTTATATATCTTTATATAATGAGTTTCAAAACATTTTATCAAAAAATATAAAAGTTACAACAATATTTAATAAATTAGTCATTTTACTCATTGCACGCGCCCGCACGTGCATGCGAATGCGCGCAAAATGACCTTCGTTCGGCACATCTACACAACATGCCTACTAACCCTAAAAAGGTTTTAACTTAGTTTGGTGAACAGTTTCTGAGAACACTTCCGGACAAAAAAGTACCGGAGAAGAAATAAGAAGAAAAAAGAATAATAATAATAATAATAATAATAAGAACCAGAGTAAAAACAATATGTTCCCCAACTTCGTTTGGGGAACATAATAATAACTAGTGCTAATTGTAACGGGGACCGTTACAGATGTTCCCCAAACGCTCCCCAACTCACTTTTGGTGCCATATTCCCTGTAATCTTCATTAAATAAGACAAACTCTATGCACCTGAGATTTTAACAACATTTACAAAGAAGTGTACAAAAATCATTTAAACTTTAGCATTGCACGCGTGCACATGTGAATGCATTTGCGTCATGACCATATCATCTTGTCTACAAAATCTATATTTTAAATACACTGAATATTAAAGTATTTAATCCAAAATTATTTAAAAAATACGCTCATTCAAGTGTATGTTTGATTTTACTCATTTCACGTGCACGCACGTGCATACATGACCATGGTGACCATACCTTCTTGTAGAAGTCCATTACATCTATCTATGTTCTAAATTCCACCCCGTTTGGGTGAAAACTAAGGGAGTTATAGCTGTTTAAAGTTTCAGCCAATCAGATTGCAGCCCATGTACACGCACGTGTATGCATGTGCATGGTGACCATACCTACTTGTAGAAGTCCATTATATCTATCTATGTTCCAAATCCCATCCTGTTTGGTTGAAAACCAAGGGAGTTATAGCTGTTTAAAGTTTCAGCCAATCAGATTGCAGTGCACGTGCATGCACGTGTTTTCATGATAATTGCTTTATTTCATGTTGTAGGATATCCTAATGCATGGCTATGTTCAAAATTTCAAAGGATTTCGTCAAAAACAAGAAAGATATCGAGACTTTAGTTGCAGCCAATCAGAGCGAAGTGCACGTGCATGCGCGTGAGATCTTGCTATTTTTACCATGTCGTCATGTCTATACTACTAATATATCCTCACATTATGAGTTTCAAAGCATTTCATCTAAAAATAGAACAGTTGTGGCTATATCTATTATATTGGTCATTTCACGTGTTGCACGTGCACGCTCTTGCAAGCACGTGCGCGCAAAATGACCTTGATTCCGCAAATCTACATAACATGTCTACTAACCCTAAAAAGGTTTTACTTACATTGGACGAACAGTTTACAAGATCATTCCCGGACAAAAAAGTTCCAGGAAGAAGAAGAAGAAAAATAATAATAATAATGATAAGAAACAGAGTAAAAACAATATGTTCCCCAACTTCGTTTGGGGAACATAATAATAATAATAACTAGTTCTAATTGTAACGGGAACCGTTACAGATGTTCCCCAAACGCTCCCCAACTCCCTTCTCGTGCCATATTCCCTGTAAGTTTCATTAAAGAAGGCAAAATCTATGCATTTAAGACGTAAACAACGTTTTCCCGAAAGTATACCAAGTATTTCAAATTTAAGCAATGCAGGCGTGCGCATGAGATTGCATGAGCGTAATGACGATATCATCTTGTCTACACTTTTTACTCATTGCACGTGCACGCACGTGCATGTTGACCATACCTTCTTGTAGGTGTCCATTATGTCTGTCTATGTTCTTAATCCCATCCTGTTTGGTTGAAAAACAAGGGAGGTATAGCCATTTAAAGTTTAAGCCAATCAGATTGCAGCGCACATGCATGCGCGTGTTTTCATGACAATTATTATATATCATATTGTGGGACATTTCAAAGTATGCCTATGTTTAAAATTTCAAAGCATTTTGTAAAAAAAACAGAAAAGATATTGAGATTTTTGTTTCAGCCAATCAGAGCAACGCACACGTGCACGCACGTGCATGCATGTGAATGGTGACCATACCATCTTGCAGGAGTCCTTTATGTCTATCTATCTTCTAAATCTCATGCTGTTTGGTTGAAAACCAAAGGAGTTATAGTCATTTAAAGTTTCAGCCAATCAGATTGCAGCGCACGTGCATGCGCGTGATTTGATGAAAAATTTTATATATCATATTGTAGTACATCCTAATGCATGTCTATGTTATAAATTTCAAAGCATTTCATCATAAAACAAAAAAGATATTAAGATTTCTGTTTCAGCCAATCAGAGCAAAGCGCACGTGCATGCGCGTGAGTTTATGCAAATTTGACCATGTCATCTTTTCTACACATCCTATATATCTTTATATAATGAGTTTCAAAACATTTTATCAAAAAATATAAAAGTTACAACCATATTAAATATATCGGTCATTTTACTCATTGCACGCGCCCGCACGTGCATGCGAATGCGCGCAAAATGACCTTCGTTCAGCACATCTACACAACATGCCTACTAACCCTAAAAAGGTTTTAACTTAATTTGGTGAACAGTTTCTGAGAACACTTCCGGACAAAAAAAGTACCGGAGAAGAAATAAGAAGAAAAAAGAATAATAATAACTAGATGCGTTCTTGTTGCTTGAGCAACAAGCGGTCTTCCGACCGACTTTTCGTAAGAGTTCTATGCTTCGCCATTCCATGAAATAGGTAACAGAATGTATTTGTTTTGTTTATGTTTATTCACAGCAGTCACTCAACATACATCATGATAATTACAGGAATTCCTCAAAATATCTCGAAAAATTGCATTTCAAAATCGGCAAAATATTCCATACGTGTTATAAAAGAGATAAAAGTCATTTGCAAATGAAAAAAGAAATAAACAAAGAAAATAAATTTGCAACGCCCACAGCGGGATTCGAACCCCCGACAGTGGGACAAAGTTTGGTTCGGTCATATCTTTTCAATGTCTGCACGCATCAAGATACTGAACACATATTTAGAATTCTCATAAGACACTCTATAAACCCTGTAAATCCTAAAGAAAAAATATTGAAAAACAAAAAAGTTGAGAAATTGGACTTTTTGAATTCACTTCCGTTTGCGACCGGAAGTGCCGACGACGAAAAATAAAGGTCGATCCCCATATTGGAGTTCGATGATCTATCACCTCAGAAACTTTCACTTACATATCTTTAGCCGTTCTCGAGAAAACTGCTGGACAAAATGCCTTTTTAAAAATACAAAAATCCCCAAAAATCGCAAATAAACGTGAATTTTGAAAAAATGAAAAACACGTCTGGAGATATTCTTATGATGCATCATCCCTGTAAAAATCTTTTAAATCCGTCCACGCATAGCTGAGATATCGCCATAACTATGAAGAAAAGAATAATAATAATAATAATAAAAAACAGACGAATAACAATAAGGTCTTCCGAAGGAAGTCGGAAGACCTTAATAATAATAATAACTAGTGCTAATTGTAACGGGGACCGTTACAGATGTTCCCCAAACGCTCCCCAACTCCCTTTTGGTGCCATATTCCCTGTAAGCTTCATTAAATAGGACAAAATCTATGCATTTGAGACTTAAACAACGCCAAGTTCATTCAAATTTTAGCATTGCATGCGTGTGCATGTGAATGCATGTGCGTAATGACCATATCATCTTGTCTACACAATCTATATATTTTTTATATACTAAATATTAAAGTATTTAATCCAAAAGTATTAAAAAAATACGCTCATTCAGGTGTATTTTTGATTTTACTCATTTCACGTGCACGCACGTGCATACATGAGCATGGTGACCATACCTTCTTGTAGAAGCTAGTCCATTACATCTATCTATGTTCTAAATCCCACCCCGTTTGGTTGAGAACCAAGGGAGTTATAGCTGTTTAAAGTTTCAGCCAATCAGATTACAGCGCACGTACACGAACGTGTATGCATGTGCATAGTGACCATACCTTCTTTTAGAAGTTCATTATATCTATCTATGTTCCAAATTCCATCCTGTTTGGTTGAAAACCAAGGGAGTTATAGCTCTTTAAAGTTTAAGCCAATCAGATTGCAGCACACGTGCATGCACGTGTTTTCATGATAATTGCTATATATCATGTTGTAGGATATCTTAATGCATGGCTATGTTCAAAATTTCATAGGATTTCGTCGAAAAACAAGAAAGATATAGAGTCTTTAGTTTCAGCCAATCAGAGCGAAGCGCACGTGCATGCACGTGAGGTCTTGCTATTTTGACCATGTCATCTTGTCTACGATACTAATATATCCTTACATTATAAATTTCAAAAGATTTCATCCAAAAATAGAAAAGTTACGGCTATATCCAATATATTGGTCATTTCACGTGTTGCACGTGCGCGCTCTTGCAAGCATGTGCGCGCAAAATGGCATGTTGACAATGTCATCTTATCTACATTTATAATATGTCCATATATTCTAAATATCAAAGCATTACATCGAAAAATGTAAAAGTTACGGCAATTTCAAGTATATTGGTCATTTCACGTGTTGCACGTGCGCGCTCTTGCAAGCACGTGCGCGCAAAATGACCTTCGTTCCGCAAATCTACATAACATGCCTACTTACCCTAAAAAGGTTTCCCCTTAATCGGATGTGTACTTTACAAGATCATTCGCGGACAAAATTTTCCCGAGAAGAAAAATAATAATAATAATAATAACTAGTGCTAATTGTAACGGGAACCGTTACAGATGTTCCCCAAACGCTCCCCAACTCCCTTCTCGTGCCACTATTTTACTCATATGCACGTGCACACATGTGCATGATGGCCATACCTTCTTGTAGGAGTCCATTATGTCTGTCTATGTTCTTAATCCCATCCTGTTCGGTTGAAAAACAAGGGAGTTATAGCCATTTAAAGTTTAAGCCAATCAGATTGCAGCGCACGTGCATGCGCGTGTTTTCATGACAATTATTATATATCTTATTGTAGGACATCTTAAAGTATGCCTATGTTTTAAATTTCAAAGCATTTTGTAAAAAAACAGAAAAGATATTGAGATTTTTGTTTCTGCCAATCAGAGCAAAGCGCACGTGCACGCACGTGCACGCACGTGCATGCATGTGAATGGTGACCAAATCATCTTGTAGGAGTCTTTTATGTCTATCTATGTCCTAAATCCCATGCTGTTTGGTTGAAAACCAAGGGAGTTATGGTCATTTAAAGTTTCAGCCAATCAGATTGCAGCGCACGTGCATGCGCGTGATTTCATGAAATATTTTATATATCATATTGTAGAACATCCTAATACATGTCTATGTTATAAATTTCAAAGCATTTCATCATAAAACAAAAAAGATATTAAGATTTCTGTTTCAGCCAATCAGAGCAAAGCGCACGTGCATGCGCGTGAGTTCATGCAAATTTTACCATGTCATCTTATCTACACAACTTATATATCTTTATATAATGAGTTTCAAAACATTTTATCAAAAAATATAAAAGTTACAACCATATTAAATATATCAGTCAGTTTACTCATTGCACGCGCCCGCACGTGCATGCGAATGCGCGCAAAATGACCTTCGTTCGGCACATCTACATAACATGCCTACTAACCCTAAAAAGGTTTTAACTTAGTTTGGTGAACAGTTTCTGAGAACACTTCCGGACAAAAAAGTACCGGAGAAGAAATAAGAAGAAAAAAGAATAATAATAATAATAATAATAATAATAATAATAAGAAACAGAGTAAAAACAATATGTTCCCCAACTTCGTTTGGGGAACATAATAATAATAATAAGAAACAGAGTAAAAACAATATGTTCCCCAACTTCGTTTGGGGAACATAATAAGAAACAGAGTAAAAACAATATGTTCCCCAACTTCGTTTGGGGAACATAACTAGTGCTAATTGTAACGGGGACCGTTACAGATGTTCCCCAAACGCTCCCCAACTCCCTTGTGGTGCCATATCCCCTGTAAGCTTCATTAGATAAGACAAACTCTCTGCATTTGAGACTTTAACAACGTTTACCCAGAAGTGTACCAATTTCATTCAAATTCCAGCATTGCACGCGTGCGCATGTGAATGCATGTGCGTAATGACCATATCATATTGTCTACACAATCTGTATATATTTAAATATACTAAATATTAAAATATTTAATCCAAAAGTATTAAGAAATACGCTTATTCAAGTGTAGTTTTGATTTTACTCATTTCACGTGCACGCACGTGCATACATGAGCATGGTGATCATACATTCTTGTAGAAGTCCATTACATCTATCTATGTTCTAAATCCCATCCCGTTTGGTTGAAAACCAAGGGAGTTATAGCTGTTTAAAGTTTCAGCCAATGAGATTGCAGCACACGTACACGCACGTGTATGCATGTGCATAGTGACCATACCTTCTTGTAAAAGTCCATTACATCTATCTATGTTCCAAACCCCATCCTGTTTGGTAGAACACCAAGGGAGTTATAGCTATTTAAAGTTTCAGCCAATCAGATTGCAGCGCACGTGCATGCACGTGTTTTCATGATAATTGCTATATATCATGTTGTAGGATTTCCTAATGTATGGCTATGATAAAAATTTCAAAGGATTTCGTCAAAAAACAAGATATTGAGACTTTAGTTTCAGCCAATCAGAGCGAAACGCACGTGCATGCGCGTGAGATCTTGCTATTTTGACCATGTCATATTGTCTATGCTACTAATATATCTTTATATTATGAGTTTCAAAGCATTTCATCAAAGATGTTAAAAGTTACGCCTATATCAATTAAATCGGTCATTTCACGTGTTGCACGTGCACGCTCTTGCAAGCACGTGCGCGCAAAATGACATTCGTTCCGCAAATCTACATAACATACCTACTGACCCTAAAAAGGTTTTACCTAAGTCGGATGTGTAGTTTACAAGATCACTCCCGGACAAAAAAGTACCCAGGAAGAAGAAGAAAAATAATAATAACTAGGGCTAATTGTAACGGGGACCGTTACAGATGTTCCCCAAACGCTCCCCAACTCCCTTTTGGTGCCATACTTTATGTAAGCGCTATTAAATAAAATACACTCGATGCAATTTAGACTTAACGAGGCCCAATCTAGTTGGATATTACGAAAACGGAATAATAAAAAATTTTGATTCTTGGAAATAAATTTGTATGTATTATGCTCAGAAAAATTAGAATGAAATTTTGTTACATTGCCTTTATTGTAGTGAAATGGGGGCACTTTCAAGATATGGACCATTTTTCGTGTTTTTATACACAATTACATACTAAAACTCTTCAATAAACAAAGGAATTGACAAATAAAAAAAAATAAATGATGAAATGTTTTTATTTTTACATATATCATGCAATTCACATCCCTCTTTTAAAAAATGAAAAGAAAATCGGAGGTAGCCTTTATTGCAGTGAAAAGGGGGCATATCAAAACACAAAAATAGGACTTATTTTATCCAACTATAGCTTAAGTATTTTATAAGTTGCAATAGGTCAGCTTTACATAACATCAACAAACGATTGTAATACTGTATAAGTTTCTAAAAATTAAATCATTCTTACATTATGGCATAATTTTCTCTTTATGCTCAATAAAAATGGTGAGTATAAACACTTCAATGTTCGAGGAGAAAGACTAAAATCGTTTACTTTTGGTTGCAGTTGGATTTTTTTTCTAACTCACAAACTGAAGTAAAACAAGATAAAATTAATGAATCTGTTCCAAGAAATTGATACCTCAAAATAAATTATCTTTCAAAGTTGTTATTAATTTGAAAGTAATAAAAAGCCAGAATGAGCCAGCTTTCAACAAGCAGTCTATAGAGCAAGAGCAAGATCCGCGAAATATTTTAGCGCAATTTGATGTCATTTTAATTGTGACGTTATTGTATTCAATTGTGACGGCAGTCCAGGGTACTGTGACGTGCCTGAGTTGACGCTGCGTTAAAACGTATGCGCAGATCAACTAGATCGGGCCTCGTTAAACAACGTTTTCCCAGAAAAATACAAAATAATTTAAATTTTAGCATTGCATGCATGCTCATTTAAATGCATGTGCGTAATGACCATATCATCTTGTCTACGCTATTTATATATTTTAATATACTTAATATCAAAACAATTAATCCAGAAGTATCAAAAAATACACTCATTTAAGCGTATTCTTAATATTACTCATTTCACATGCACGCATGTGCATGCACGTGCATGAGGACTATATCTTCTTGTAGGAGTCTATCATGTCTGACTATGTTCTAAATCCCATCCTGTTTGGTTGAAAAACAAGGGAGTTATAGCCATTTACAGTTTTAGCCAATAAGATTGCAGCGCACGTGCATGCGCGTGTTTTCACGACAATTGTTATATATCATATTGTAGTACATTCTAAAATATGTACATATTTTAGATTTCATAGCATTTCGTAAAAAAACAGAAAAAATATTGAGATTTTTGTTTCAGCCAATCAGAACGAAGCGCACGTGCACGTATGTGCAATATGACCTAACCTTCTTGTAGGAGTCCTTTATATGTGTCTATGTTCTAAATCCCATCCTGTTTGGATGAAAAACAAGGGAGTTATAGCCATTTAAAGTTTCAGCCAATCAGTTTGCAGCGCACGTGCATGCGCGTGATTTCTAGACAATTGTTATATATCATATTGTAGAACATCCTAAAGTATGCCTATATTTTAAATTTCATATCATTTCGTCAAAAAACAGAAAAGATATTGATATTTTTGTTTCAGCCAATCAGAGCGAAGCGCACGTGCATGCGCGTGAGTTCGTGCTAATTTGACAGTGTCATATTATCTACACTATTAATATATCCTTATAGAATGAGTTTCAAATCATTTCATTAAAAAATGTAAAAGTTATAGCTATATTAAGTAAACAAGTCATTTCACGTGTTGCACGCGCACGCACGTGCATGCGTATGCGCGCAAAATGACCTTCGTTCCGCACACCTACACTACACACCCATTAACCCTAAAAAGGTTTTAGGACAGTTGGGTGAACAGTTTCTGAGAACACTCGCGGACAAAAAAGTACCGGAGAACAAATAAGAAAAAAAATAATAATAATAATAATAACTAGTGCTAATTGTAACGGGAACCGTTACAGATGTTCCCCAAACGCTCCCCAACTCCCTTCTAGTGCCATATTCCCTGTAAGTTTCATTAAAGAAGGCAAAATCTATACATTTAAGACGTAAACAAAGTTTTCCCAAAAGTATACCAAGTATTTCAAATTTAAGCAATGCAGGCGTGCGCATGTGATTGCATGAGCGTTATGACGATATCATCTTGTCTACACTATTTCACTCATTTGCACGTGCACGCACGTGCATGATGACCATACCTTCTTGTAGGAGTCCATTATGTATGTCTATGTTCTTAATCCCATCCTGTTTGGTTGAAAAACAAGGGAGTTGTAGCCATTTAAAGTTTAAGCCAATCAGATTGCAGCGCACGTGCATGCGCGTATTTTCATGACAATTATTATATATCATATTGTAGGACATCTTAAAGTATGCTTATGTTTTAAATTTCGAAGCATTTTGTAAAAAAACAGAAAAGATATTGAGATTTTTGTTTCAGCCAATCAGAGCGAAGCGCACGTGCACGCACGTGCATGCATGTGAATAGTGACTATACCGTCTTGTAGGAGTCCTTTATGTCTATCTATGTTGTAAATCCCATGCTGTTTATGAAAACCAAGGGAGTTATATCATTTAAAGTTTCAGCCAATCAGATTGCAGTGCACGCGCATGCGCGTGATTTCATTAAAAAAATTATATATCATATTGTAGTACCTCCTAACGCACGTCTATGTTATAAATTTCAAAGCATTTCATCATAAAACAAAAAAGATATTGAGATTTCTGTTTCAGCCAATCAGAGCAAAGCGCACGTGCATGCGCGTGAGTTCATGCAAATTTGACCATGTCATCTTATCTACACATCTTATATATCTTTATATAATGAGTTTCAAAACATTTTATCAAAAAATATAAAAGTTACAACCATATTAAATATATCAGTCATTTTACTCATTGCACGCGCCCGCACGTGCATGCGAATGCGCGCAAAATGACCTTCGTTCGGCACATCTACACAACATGCCTACTAACCCTAAAAAGGTTTTAACTTAGTTTGGTGAACAGTTTCTGAGAACACTTCCGGACAAAAAAAGTACCGGAGAAGAAATAAGAAGAAAAAAGAATAATAATAATAATAATAACTAGTGCTAATTGTAACGGGGACCGTTACAGATGTTCCCCAAACGCTCCCCAAATCCCCTTTGGTGCCATATTCCCTGTAAGCTTCAATAAATTATATTATAATATACTAAATATTAAAGTATTTAATCCAAAAGTATTGAAAAATACGCTCATTCAAGTGTATTTTTTATTTTACTCATTTCACGTGCATGCACGTGCATACATGCGCATGGTACCATACCATCTTGTAGAAGTCTATTACATCTATCTATATTCTAAATCCCATCCCGTTTGGTTGAAAACCAAGGCAGTTCTAGCTGTTTAAAGTTTCAACCAATCAGATTGCAGCGCACATACACGCACGTGTATGCATGTGCATGGTGACCATACATTCTTGTAGAAGTCCATTATATCTATCTATGTTGCAAATCCCATTCTGTTTGGTTGAAAACAAAGGGAGTTATGGCTATTGAAACTTTAAGCCAATCAGATTGCAGCGCACGTGCATGCACGTGTTTTCATGATAATTGCTATATATCATATTGTAGGATATCCTAATGCATGGCTATGTTCAAAATTCCGAAGGATTTCGTCAAAAAACAAGAAAGATATTGAGATATATTAGTTTCAGCCAATCAGAGCGAAGCACACGTGCATGCGCGTGAGATCTTGCTATTTTGAACATGTCATCTTGTCTATACCACTAATATATCCTTATATTATGAGTTTCAAAGCATTTCATCAAAAATGTAAAAAGTTACACCTATATCAATTGAATTGGTCATATCACGTGTTGCACGTGCACGCTCTTGCAAGCACGTGCGCGCAAAATGACCTTCGTTCCGCAAATCTACATAACATACCTACTGACCCTAAAAAGGTTTTACCTAAGTCGGATGTGTAGTTTACAAGATCACTCCCGGACAAAAAAGTACCCAGGAAGAAGAAGAAAAATAATAATAATAATAATAAGAAACAGAGTAAAAACAATATGTTCCCCAACTTCGTTTGGGGAACATAATAAGAAACCGAGTAAAAACAATATGTTCCCAAACTCCGTTTGGGGAACATAACTAGTGCTAATTGTAACGGGAACCGTTAAATTTCTGAAACGCTCCCCAACTCCTTTCTTGTGCCATATTCCCTGTAAGTTTCATAAAAGAAGGCAAAATCTATGCATTTAAGACGTAAACAAAGTTTTCTCAAAAGTATAAAGTATTTTAAATTTAAGCAATGCAGGCGTGCGCATGTGATTGCAAGAGCCTAATGACCATATCATCTTGTCTACACTTTTTACTCATTGCACGTGCACGCACGTGCATGATGAAACCTTCTTGTAGGTGTCCATTATGTCTGTCTATGTTAAAAATCCCATCCTGTTTTTAAAAAACAAGGGAGTTATAGCCATTTAAAGTTTAAGCCAATCAGATTGCAGCGCACGTGCATGCGCATGTTTCCATGACAATTATTATATATCATATTGTAGGACATCTAAAAGTATGCCTATGTTTTAAATGTCAAAGCATTTTGTAAAAAAAACAGCAAAGATATTGAGATTTTTGTTTCAGCCAATCAGAGCAAAGCGCACGTGCACGCACGTGCATGCATGTGAATGCTGACCATACCATCTTGTAGAAGTCCTTTAAGTCTATCTATGTTCTAAATCCCAAAAAATGCTGTTTGGTTGAAAACCAAGGGAGTTAGAGTCATTTAAAGTTTCAGCCAATCAGATTGCAGCGCACGTGCATGCGCGTGATTTCATGAAAAATATTATATATCATATTGTAGTACATCCTAATACATGTCTATGTTTTAAGTTTCAAAGCATTTCATCATAAAATAAAAAAGATATTAAGATTTCTGTTTCAGCCAATCAGAGCAAAGCGCACGTGCATGCGCGTGAGTTCATGCAAATTTGACCATGTCATCTTATCAACACTACTTATATATCTTTATATAATGAGTTTCAAAACATTTTATCAAAAAATATAAAAGTTACAACCATATTAAATATATCAGTCAGTTTACTCATTGCACGCGCCCGCACGTGCATGCAAAAATGCGCGCAAAATGACCTTCGTTCGGCACATCTACACAACATGCCTACTAACCCTAAAAAGGTTTTAACTTAATTTGGTGAACAGTTTCTGAGAACACTTCCGGACAAAAAAAGTACCGGAGAAGAAATAAGAAGAAAAAAGAATAATAACTAGTGCTAATTGTTTTTGAACCGTTTGTTTTTACCCAAACGCTCCCCAACTCCCTTTTGGTGCCATATTCCCTGTAAGCATTATAAAATAAGACATCTGCGCATTTTTGACTTTAACAACGTTTTCCCAAAAGGATACCAATTATATTCTAATTTTGACATTGCACGCGTGCCCATGTGAATGCACGTGCATAATTATCATATAATCTTGTCTACACTTTCTATATATTAAAATATATTTTATATGAAAGCATTTAGTCCAAAAGTATTAAGAATCACTCATTCAAGTGTATTTTCAATTTCACTCGTTCCAAATGCACGCACGTGCTTGCACGTGCATGATGACCATACCTTCTTGTAGGAGGCCCTTATATCTATCTATGTTCTAAATCCCATCCTATTTGGTTGAAAACCAAGGAAATTATAGCCATTTCAAATTTCAGCTAATCAGATTGCAGCACACGTGCATCCACGTGACTTCAAGATTTTTTTTTCTAAATCATATTGTAGAATATCCTAATGCATAACTATGTTTTAAATTTCAAAGCATTTCGTCAAAAATCAAAGGAGATATGGCCATTTAAAGTTTCAGCCAATCAGATTGCAGCACACGTGCATGCGCGTGATTTCTTGAAATTTTTCTAAATCATATTGCAGGATATCCTAATGCATGACTATGTTTTAAATTTTAAAGCATTTCGTCAAAAATCAAAGAGATATGGCCATTTAAAGTTTCAGCCAATCAGATTGCAGCAAACGTGCATGCGCGTGATTTCTTGAAATTTTTTGTATATTACAGGATATCCTAATGCATGACTATGTTATAAATTTCAAAGCATTTCGTCAAAAAATAAAGGAGATATAGCCATTTAAAGTTTCAGCCAATCAGATTGCAGCGCACGTGCACGCGCGTGATTTCATGGAATTTTTCCATATTATATTGTAGGATATCCTAATTCACGACAATGTTAAAAATTTGAAAGCATTTCGTCGGAAAACAAAAGAGATATTGAGATTTTTGTTTCATCCAATCAGAGGAAGGCGCACGTGCATGCGCGTGAGTTCATGCTAATTTGACAGTGTCATATTAGTAACACTTTTAATATATCCTTATGTAATGAGTTTCAAAGCATTTCATTAAAAAATGTAAAAGTTATAGCTATATTAAGTATATCAGTAAATTCACTCATTTCAGTGCACGTGCAGGCGTATGCGCGCAAAATGACCTTCGTTCCGCACACCTACACTACATACCTATTAACCCTAAAAAGGTTTTATCAGTTGGTTGTAATTTTCTGAGAACACTCAGTTTTAAAATGTCTACCGTTGCCATTCAAATCTGCAAAGAGTGACGAATTTGTCCGAGGGTGTTCTCTCAAGTGCGTTGAACATTTGTAATGAAACTTTATTGATGAAATGAATAGTATCTGTAATTGTGCGATTTGCATTTACAAATTGTAAACTGTAAATAATTGCCATAGAAACAGGGGAAAATTGATAATTAAATAAAAAAAAAACTGAAAGGACTTATTGATGGTTGTCCAAGCTATGCTAATGGGTATTATTTTAGTCCAACAGCGGTCCCAGAGCAGTCCCACAGCAGTCCAAGTGCTCCCAGAGAGCAGTCTCAGAAAGCAGTCCCAGCTGTCCAAGTGGGCGGGATTTATTAATTTTATGGGCGACTAGGGCTTTTTAAAAATTCTTTGTTAATTTTGCCAAGAATTATTTTTCAATCATGATTATTTTTACTGACATGTCACTTTAATTAGTTTTCTAGCTCTACAATACTCAATACTCAGTTTTAAGTGTTTTGTAAATTTTGTAAATGTATGAGCGTACCTCTGTACACCACCAGAATGGAACCCTCAGATCATGTTCAAAAGAAATTAATCCTGAAAGAAATTTACAGATTTAATTTCTTTTATCAATTTTTTGCATTATACATAAAGGATTTGAATATAACAAACAGTATTCAATCTTAAAGTTCATAAAACAATACAAAATAAGAGCAGAGTAAACACGGACCTCCGAAACATCAGAGATGGGATCAGGTGCCATGGAGTGAGCAACTCCTGCTGACCGGTCACACCCGCCGTTTGCTTCTTGTGATGATCAGGAAATAACGGCAAAATCCGTCGTTAATTCAGTGTATACATAATAGACTACATGTAACAATGAGGCATAATTTTATTTAATGATCATAAAATAAATTGTTAGGTTTTAATTTAGGGTTTCATGGAAGACGCTTTTTTGAGTGGTACTTGTGAAATGCGTAGATTTTTTGTTTATGAAATCTTATATGTTATGCAATTATTTTTTTATAGTGCCAATGCAAATTTTGAGCATTTAATTTTACATTAGATATTAAAATAGGCCAACAAGTAGTTTTTTTTCTCATGAACCTGTAGATTATTGTAGGGAAAATATTCTCCTAACTACTGTAGTTAATATTTAACAACTTAATTATTTTAAATTATTCCAAATTTAACTTGTGTAAAATAAAATCCCTGAAAATATCAATTAACTATAATACATGTGATTTCTACTTATTAAATGATTGTAAATTATTGGTTTTTTTAAATAGTTTAAACTCCACTCTGCTGCAAGTAAACAAAAAAAAACAGGGGGTATGTAAAATTCAGAATACACAAGGGGGAGGGGGGTGGAGCTACATGTATCGTGTCACTCAGAACCTCCCAGGGACAGCTGCGATTGCTGGGTCTGCTTGATCTACTTGATATAGCAGTCCCAGAGCAGTCCCTTAGCGGTCCAGAGCAGTCGCAGTGTGGTCCCAGAGCAGTGCCAGAGCGGTCCCAAAGCTTTCTTGGACTGCTTTGGTGTCAGGTTGGGTATGGTCAGTACTGAATATTAGTAGCATACAGATAATAGTAGCATACACAAGATGACTTGGTTCATACAGCAAGATTTTACACGCATGCACGTGCACTTCGCTCTAATTGATTGAAACTAAGGTTTCATAATATTTCTTGTATTTTGACAAATTCGATTGAAAATTTTAACATTGATATATACATGATTAGGATCTACGTTTTATATATACAAATTATCAGAAAGCATGCGTGTGCTGCTATCTTATTGGCTGAAGCTTTAAATGCCCATAACTTTCCTGGTTCTCTACAAAACAAGATGAACTTTAGAATAGGAATAGGTATATGAATAGGTATAACGGATTCCTACGTAATGCTACTATCAGAATTGAATACAAGGACATGCATGTGCATACGCAAAATGGCTAATATACTTGAAAAATGGTAATATTTATATATGTATTATTTAATTTTTTTTTTATTTTCAGGATATAAAGATTTTTTAATACTTAAGCCAACATGCCATGATCACCTTGCATATGCATGCACGTGCATGTGCATACAAAACGTAAAATGATATATAGTTGATATTATACTTTTTTATTCTTAAATATAATCCATCGATACTGAGCAAATAAAAAAAGTCTTACAATTAATACTAGTTGTCATCACTTCTTACAGGAAATTGTTTTTGCCTATCACGTACGATATTCGTATTTAAATTGTAATAAACCAAATAATTTTTTTTACTCTATTGCAAATATATATTAAAAATAATCTTTATATCAATGTACGTGCAGTTTTTTTTTTAATTTTCGTTTTGTAAGAGACAAAAATCAAGACGTTTGTACTTTTTTTCTTCTCAAAATTATTCTTTTAATTTTGTTACATATTTTTTGTCTTTCCTCTATAGGTTGGACACGATTTGGATACTCAGAATATTGGTTAGGAAAGCAGAAAGTGAAATGGACGACTGCAAGCGTAAGATGCTCTAAAATTTTCTGCTATAAAGTGTTGAACTTGGCTTCTTAAAATTTTCCAAAATCTGAATAATCAGCGACATTATACGCCACATCTTGTCTCTTTTACAATGCTATTTTTATTGTATGCAAGGTTAAATAAACAGCTACATGTATAGATTTCTATTCGAAGCAAGGATTATTTAAGTAAAAAACGTATTAGCCAAGTAATTAATAAATAATCAAAAAGTATGTGTATACACTGATGTTCCCGTATGGCAATTAATGGGAATACTTTAATTTTCTCAAATGCAAGTATACTCCAAGTCAAAGTTAATATGTCAAAATTGTTGGTATCGAAAGGAAGATCTTTTCATAAGGAAGACACCTGCAATATATGAAAGTCCTAGTTCTATCTGTTCAAAATTTATGGTCATTATTAAAGTGTTCAAAAAGTGGGTCAAATTTTAAGGACAATGTCAAAAGATAAGAAGTTTGTTAACTCATAGAAATGACTTGCCACAATAAATACCCTTTGAAGTATGAATGCCCCAGTACCAACTAATAAACAAATAGGGCAAAAGTTTGGAAATTCTTAGAGTAAAAGTGGGCAAAACTCCATGGTCAAGAAGTCGATTTGGTGGTACGTGAAGAAAATTCTTGTCACAAGGAATACATCTGTGAAATATGAAAGCCATAGCCCAACCCACTCAAAATATATGAACAAGATTACAGTTTTAGTGGACAAATGACAAGACCTTTCTTAGGAAACAAACATTTTTGACCTCCTAACCTGGACCTTTGAGTTTCAATTTTACCAAAACGTTTAATCTTAAACTATAATTTATAACTTTTAAGCAGTTTGTGCTTGGCTTTTAGTGCTTCACATGTTTATTTATTGTGACAAGATATTCCAATCGATATATATTTTTTGACATTTTTACCTTGACCTAAGGGTTTGGTCCTTTTTTAAAACTAGAGATACTGTGAGCAATTAGCTCACTTAAGATAGATGTATCCCTCCGCCGGCTCACATATATAATGATAGTGCCCATGTTTTGCTATGGGAAACCTAAAATATGTGCCGGATAAAAAAGTCAAAAAGGGGATGCACAATTACAATATAAACTAAAGATTCTATGGAAATTTGCATCAAATTTCATTCAGTGGTATAAGAGGAGTTGCGGACATCCTAATTACTACATACGCCCCCCCCCCCCCACTTTCCAATCGGGGGTATAAAAAACCTTAACCTTGGCTATTTCTTTTGAGATATGTACTAGGAGTTTCAATTTTACAGGTATATTCATTTTGATAAGACTTTCCTTTGAATACCAACAATTTAACTTTGATTTTGGAATTTTTCTTGTATTTGAGAAACTTCAACCCTCGTTCAAAAAATGCCATACTGGGACATCAGTTTTTCAAAAGCACATCTTGTTCAAAACTCAAATCTCCATTTCAGTTAAATAATCAAGTACATGTACAAAATTTTTCATTTTAAAAAATGAAATAGTTTTAATGAATGGTATCATAAAGTTACTGAGCATCAGGGTGATATTGTATTTCGTATTGATGTATTCAGAAATTTAGGAAACACAAATCCTTCCTTCAGAATAATAATGTCTGACAATAAATGATATATGATCCCTTGTTGTTTCAAACATATCAAGACGTATACGAAGTGAATTTGGCCTCACTTAGTGGAACTTAACCAATAATTGAAGAGAAAATTTCCAGAAAATTAAACTGTTTATTGATACTTTTATGAACGTTAGAGAAATTTGAGTTGATGTCATGATTAGAAACTGCCAAAAGGGTAAATATTTTTTGTAAAGACAGCACTGACACCTTTTAAACGTCAATACTCTCATTATCAGCCAACCAAGTTCTGCTACCAATGACCGTAAACTCTCACCATGTTCCGTGCTAAAAAAAAACGTGATCTGTGGCTGATGCTCTGTCTCTTGTGTACGAGGGTGGTCCCATAATATGCGAATATTTTTAATATCTTTTGTTTCACTAAAACTATAAAGTTATAAATCGGCATACCTTAAAATCAACTTTTTTTGAATAATGCATAGTAATTTCAATGAAACATCGCGATATATGAAATTTTCCCCTCAGGTAAAAGAATCTAAAAATCAAGCTGTCGGCGCAACACTGACAACGTCGTAGCCTATTGTCCTTGTGAATTTGATTTGGAATCTGTATTCGTATAGATTCTTTTGAACATAAATTCGGTATTAAAATTTGTTTTAATTATCAAGTTCAAGGTATACTCCTTATATATTAGTGATACCAAAAGATTGCGAAGTTCTTTCTTTTAATGGACAATTTCGCAATCTCGATCATAAACTCAACTGATCAAATTGTTTAACAGCGTTTTCTACGAAGGCTTATGACGTCTTATTCCTGTATCTTCAGTTCGTCTTCATTTTAGTAGTCTGTTGTATTTAAGTGGTAATTTGGCAGCCAAACTATATGAAAAACATGATGACTTTAGCTTTTCTATCGTCATTTGTCCTTGCTTGTGCGGCAGTATACCTTCATCACCTGCATGCGGAGTGTGTATATCTCAAATAATTCGATACGCAAGAGTGTGCTCTAGGTATGAACGGTTTCTGGGGCGAGGTAAATTATTGACAAGCAAGTTGGTGAGGCAGGGGTGTCGGCGGTCTCGTTTAAAGTCATCATTTCGTTGGTTCTATGGTCGATGCATTGACCTTTTCTGTGCATTTTGTCATTGAGCCAGGTGCTGACTGACGTTTTCATTGCTGATTGTTATTCCATTGTTTGTACACTGAAATGACGACGGATTTTCCGTTGTTTCCCGATCATGACAGCGGGCGCAAAGCGGGTGTGCCGGTTGGCGGGGGATGCTCCTCCTCCTTGGCACCTGATTCTACCTCTAATGTTTCGGGGGTCTATGTTTGCACTTCTCCTGTTTTGTATTGTTTTATGGACTTTGAGATTGAATACTGCTCACTATCTCCATATCCTTCTTTCATCATAAAACCAGTCAAGCCAACCCCAAATTCTTCAACCTGGTTGTTTTTTTTTTTTGGTGCTCCACATATAACCGACCAACGTCACCAGTTTTGACAATGTCTATTAATTCAAAGTGCTTTGGCGCATATCATCATATATTTGTCATTATTGATGTCAAAGAAATGATATATCGAGAACACCATAATGAAAATCATATATTTGTCATTATTGCATGTCAAAGAAATAGACCGAGATAAAATCACTAAAGAAAACCTTAGACATCATAACAAAAAAAATACTTTCGAAAATGTTATTTCTAAAAGTCAAAAAATTGTCGTGCGCCGACCACTGATATATAACACACTTTAAGGACAGATGATACATTTTTTTCTTTGGAGGAGACTTAATATCATATCACAAGTTTTGAAAATTGGATAATTCTTAGAATTTTTCTCTTAAGAACTGGAAAATGAAATAGACTTGGAAAATAATAGTAATAATTCAATATAATTAAAATATGGACAAAACACACTCAGTATAGATTTACAGATGAAAACAAATTTCAGAATATGCTACCTTGGTGCTAAAAGTGTAATATAAACTTAAAGGACAGATGATTCATAAAAATGAAGTGATAAAATTGCAGCGGTATCACATGGGCTGATTTTTATTATTTTGCATTTCCTAATAAGATTCATCTTGCTTTGTATATTTTTCTAAAGTGTATAAACATCTTTTAGCACCAAGGTAACATATTCTGATATTTGTTTTCACCTGTAAACATTCATTGAGTATAATTTCTCTATATTTGTTTTTTTTTATTGAAATATTACTAATATTTTCCAAGTCTATTTCAATTCATCCAGAAAAAAATTGTTTGTATCATCTGTCCTTAAGTGCTGCTTTTACCTATAAATATATATGCATATAGCATCACTTGCACAGGTCTATAATATTTTGTCAAAATAGCAAAATGTAATTTTTCAACTGCAGGCAAAAAAGCTTAAGTTATGGAAGAATAGTATTTTTAAATATTACAAAAGTTCGCGTTTTTCTGGGACAACCCTCGTATACCAGTGCAAGTACATTAGAACTCTTTTATATACTAGTACATGATATTGAAGTCCTTAACCTATGGTACATCTTATTACATTGTATGATAATTATTCTTCAAGATAAGAATACTAACTTTACGTTTCATATAAAATTATCCTCATGCTACATGTAAAATGTTTACATAATCAAAACAAGTTAAAACTTGCACATTCATCTCATATTCCTAAACTATGTAAAAAAGAATCCCTAACTAACATATTTATTTCCTTTTATATTTTTCGAATAATTTTCTTTTCTTTAACTACATAATATTTATTTTTTTATTATTTTATAGGAAGAATGTAAAATGATTGGAGCAAAACTTGTTGAGATCGAGTCTTCAAGCGAGAATAACTTTGTTCGCATGCTTGCTCAAAATTTAACAGGTTAGTAAATGTATTATTATCATGGACGTTCAACAAATAAACAAACAAACAAACAGAGCGTTAACATAATATTGTAGTGATCTTTCCCCAATTCCCCAAGTGTTTGGCTAGGCCTAAATGGTTGTAATATTTTAACGATATCATATCTTTATTTCAAAAAAAAAAAAAACAAAACGCAAGTGTTTGGCAAGATGCTTATAAATTTTTCAGGTGCTTTGTTTAATTATATGTATTTATTTCATTTACTGTCAAAAGTTGTTTTATTGTCATTTCCCAAAACACGAGTGTACACGTCTAGCTTGGTTGGTGTCTAATCTAACGTGGTATTTCTATTTCCAAAAAAGCGAGTGTTTGGTTAGGTGCCACTGATCGTGAGGTTGAGGGGCGATGGCGATGGGCAGACACCAACTCCCTCCTGACATTCAGCGACTGGGAAGTCAACCAACCAAACAACTACAATAACCAGGATTGTCTGTGTCTCTACCTCCCCTACGGTCTTACTTGGTGTGACGAACCCTGTGACAACAGAGATTACCAATACATCTGTGAGAGAGATGCTTTGTAACTGTTCTTTTAGTTTCAGGTTTTCTTTATATATGATTTTATAATCATATTATTTGTGTGATAAATTTTTGAGATCAGAACTACAGCCTGACTTCCCCAAGACCGAAAAATGCAATTGAATCGGTTCTATTAACCTAGTCTTAAAGTATATATTATTCGTGAGACTTTGTACTAGCAGCTCACGAGAGTTATAAGAGAATAAATATATACTAGATGTGTCATGTTATTGCAAGTCGTTATACATTGTTGTTCTTTTACTGTTTTTAATTTGTGTTAATGTTCTAGAATTAGCTGAGTGAATACACTAGACGGAATGAGGCCAAATGGTCTGCTGCATGCGGTACAACATTAATGAAATATGTGAAATACAAAATTAGGGCCTTATACAGAAAGAGAAGTCTCTCCCTAAAAGATGAGAAGTAGGGCAATCAACGATAAATCAGTTATATTCTAAAAGTTGATTTATTTACTTGCCTGCTTATACTAGTGATAACTACTTTTCTATTTTTCACCATCACAGAAGACTTTTAGGCTTATAAAGTAGATGAAGCATATGATGTCGAAATCTCCTCCATTAAGTTAATGGTACTTTGTGTTAGTGTTAGGAAGAGTGGCAATGGTGTTGTATATAAATAAAAAATATTAATACTATAATCCAGAAAATTCAGAGTAGAAATGTTTGAAAGCAAACAATCAAACAATATATTGTCAGTCCGTGCAGTTGTGGTGAGCAGACTTTGCCGATTGACCGCACCTGGTGAATCGTAAACATCAACAATAACAGAGCTCGTACCCTGTTTACAAAAACTGTGTACATAACACGAGTGTGATCGATTGCTAAACTCTGTACACAGCACTTAGCTCGGAATGACGATACTTGTAAAGGAGTTTTCCTTCCTAACATTTCTACTCTAAAAAAAAAAACATTATTTCTTTGGATTAAAGTTTTAATATTTCTCATTAATACACAACAAGATTGCCACTTTTCCTAAGTATTAAAGATAAAGTTAAAATTTGTGAAAGTACAAGGATGTGTCAATCAAACCCGCCAAAAATTGGAAGTTTTAATAACTTTTAAATTAAATGAGATTTTTAATTAATGTTTGTGTGAAATGCTATTAAAATATATAATTTGTGGTATTATACAGAAAATATTAACTTCAAAACTGTGTCCAAGCACCTTTAAAATCATGCCAAACACTTTTAATACCTATAATAAATTTATATATTTTTCATTACAAAGCTTAATGATATAATAAATTTCTCAAATTAGAGAAACATGTAGTCACCTTTCATTTACTAGATCTTGACCTAATCCTATAAAAATCTTCAGTTGGCTACAAGAGAGTATATGTTATTTAATAAACGTGTTTTGAATCAAAGATGCGTGTTTTATGCCTATATATCTTAAAATTATATGCATTCCTTAATTTTCGTAGTTTTTTTTTTTTTTTGTTAATCGTATTTATGATTTTCAATGGTTTGGTTTTTTTTGTTTCTTTCTTATTTATTTTTTTTTTTTTTAAATTTTCTATCAAATATGATTTTCTTAAATAAAAAATGATTTCAAAAATAAAAAAATTAAGCTGTTTTTATATCTCTTTTGTCTTTTAAAATATACAATCAGTCTTTCCATCTTTAATATGTACTCTAAAAACTATTTCAAAGATTTCATTCTTGTCCCCAAAGATTGACCCTATTGAAAGTTATTGCCCCTTATGCGAAAAACATTGTTATCGCTACTACTTCAAAACCGTTGACCGCAGAGGTATGAAACCTTCACTAATGTCTTAAGGGTCTTCAGGCACACCTTCATTGTATGAGTGCGAAAGGATCTAATGACCCCTTATATGAGTTATTGCACTTTAACTTCTTTGCGCTTAATATTTAATCATAACTTTAGAACTAAAAGTCGTAGAAGCATGGGGTCAATTGCAATATGACCCTTGACCTTGAAAATCCCTTCAAGGTCAAAGGTCAAGGTCATTTCAAATTTTAAAGAAAACATTGTTTTCTTTCTTTTAAGCCACTTTTTTTATGGTATATAAGTAGTTAGATATAAAACAAAATAGAAATTCAGAGAAGGTGGAAAGACCTCTTTTTGTTTTGTGAACAATAAGTCTCGAATTAAAATGTACGTCGTCATCCGTGGTCATTGCCTTGTAAAATGAATAAACTGTCAGGAATTTAATAGAACTGACATTTACGCATGCGTAGTATATATGAAAAAAATGTCGCAATGCGGATAAATAAGACTAAACAAAGTTGATGTTCATATTTATCGATATAAAACACCTCCTGATGATTCATGCTATATATAAAGAAAGAAGAAAAACCAAAACTGGTTTTCTTTGGCCCAACTTGATGAACAGTAGTAGATAGTCATCCAAGCGGAACGGGATCTTACCTGTGGGTGTACAATAAGTTAACAATGGACGTGTTCGACATTGGTGAAATGTTTTAAGGGAGTTATAAGCCTCAAACTGAACATTATGTCAGATACTAGACTCTACTCGGCGCTAACGCGCCTCGGGTTGTCTAATATCTTACATAATGGACAGTTTTCAACTTATAACCATTACATAATTTGTTCTGATATAGATACATTATTAAAGTCTTCCTTTCTTAGTACAGGAATTAAAATGCAGCTAGCGTAGCAAAAAAAGCGTTCGAGAGTTATATAGACCTACGTCATTTCTGCAACAACTACAATACATGTTTTATTGATTAACTCCTGAACTAACAACCAAAGAAAAAATTTAAATAACACCAAAAAAAAATGAGATACTAATTCTATGTAACAAATATAACATATATACCTTTACGAAGATCGTATATGAAAAGTTCTCCGAAAAGTATTGGTTTATTTTCGTTTTAGAACCCGGAAATCAATAAATAATTTACCTACGGTAAGCAGCTAGTTTAAATTATCAAAACAGGATTTTGCTGAAAATAAGAGTACATGTACCCATTTTTACTCAGCAACGATTAACAATTATTGTAGACGTGAAAATAGACATCACTGTAATTTTGAATATGTTGATGATTTACCAATTTTGTATGAAAAATTCCAATCGTATTAAATTATATACATAATTATTATTAGTTGTATAATAACGAATGCACATCAATATCAGTCTCCTTTTCTCGGAATCTTCTAGATAATCTTCTAGATAAACATCTACAAACACAAGCCCTATACAAAGGGCAGATATTGCCAGGATGATGATTAGAAAATGCAAACCTGTGCTTTTCTCATACATGTAGATCTATAAAAGATCTTTACAGCTTCATCTAAATAAGGACGAATCTTATAGAGCTTCACGATATCGACTGCGGCCCCCAAAACAAAATACAGACACTCTAATACATGCAACTTTAAAACGTCACGGATTGTTTAATTGATAATGTTGAACTGCAAATTAAATAATGATTCACATATTTGATATTTTGATATTAATATGCACTAATTACTCATCACCCACAATAATGAACAACAATGGAAAGAAGAGCGGGGTTTTCGATGGACAAATTAGGGATGCTTCACTTCGGTGTTGTATTAAAGGTTGAATTATACATGTACTAGGCGACATTATAAATTAATCAATTCTTTGTTCTTTCTAGCTGCAGATCTGTAGCTCTCCGAAAAAAATATATTGATAGACCGGAGAGCTAGAGTGCCACCCATTGAAAAAACTGTTTATTGCGCACAAAAAGTGCGCTCGATTCTTAATTAAATCTTTCAAATTTTTACCTCAATTGCAAATAAGGAAAGATTTAAAAAAACCTTTATCTTCTATCAAGTACTCTCGTAGTTGACATCCGAACGAAGCATATTGGACCGAATTATCTTTGAAACCAAAATGGCAGTTTAAATAAGCGAAATAGGGTCAGGAGGACTATTAACAACAATTATGAGGAGTGTCTGGTTGTGGAAACAGCGAAAGAATATGTTAGGAACACACGGTTAGTAATATTTTGAGATCACAGTTTTAAAAACATGGAGAAATAAATCGAGAACCGAGCGCACTTTAAATGGTTGTTTGCTTGAAAACAAAAAAGGAATGCCGCATGCATGCAAGGCTCGAACCTAAATCTTAACTGAACACTGGTAGCCCAACATACTGAGCTATCGCCGCTACACATAAACTGAAGATTTTAAAAGGACAAAGAAACACCATATTCACACATTTTGAATTTTTTTTAGGAAAAGGTCATTTTTCATGGTCTCTGGGTCTACTCTCCATTTTTTGAAAATGTGTATTCGTTTCTTTGAATTAAAATACACACAAATAACGTTTAAAAATCAGGGAGAGTTCGAAGACCCAGAGATAGAAAATTTTTAGAAAAACGTGTTTAAGAAATGTACCATTTTGTACCAAATGTCTGATCTGGCCAATTTTCAAGCTATTTTTTAGCAAATCAAAACTCGATTTCGGGAAAACGTTTACCTTTCCTGTTGCACAGGAACCCCCAAGATAAAAAAAAATGTAAAAATTTCATGTGACATGTCGATAAAATTTTCACTTTTCAATTACGCCCAGATTCCTGCCGAATGCCAATCAAAAGCGCCCTCGTTCTTTAGAGAAAAAATCTTTCTTGAAAAAAAAGGGATGGGTGACAGTCTCCCTTTCATGGGATGGGGGGAGGGGGCAGCTATACATTATCAGTTTGGGCACCATCAACTAACAAAAAATCCTTGATAACTTATGCAAAAAATAAAAAAGTCATCAGAAGTTCATATTAACGAGACACATGTGTTTGTGAGTCCTGTTTTCTATTGTGTTATATATCTGCAAAGTTCTTGGGAGCACGGCTCCCTATTCCCTCCCCCTTATGGTTCCTAAGACCATGTCATTGTCTAACTTTCAGCGTTTGAAGTTTGAACTCTGCCTTGAGTAAACTTCAACTTTGTTTCAAAATTTGAAAATGAATTGTGTGAAATAAATTTTATGAACAAATGAATTTCAGTTTTCAAGGACATGTATTCAAAAATTTATTAAATTGCACCTTATATAAATTAAATGCAATGCCTCTAAAGGTTATTGGATCAATCTTCATTTATCAACGTAAATAATTTACGTGTGCATACCTAACCCCCCCCCCGCCCCCCATCAATAACAACAAGAATACATGATTAAAATAAAAAAAATAGATTCAACATGACACCACCGGACATTTGGGAAGGACGCAGCACAGTCGTTTTTGAAAGGGGGCAGGCAGAGAAAAAAAAAGTCGACTGGAAAATCCTAGTGTTTCCAGGGGCGAGTAGGGGTGTAACTTTTTTCAGTACAATTCTTTCATACACACTTATTTTCCCTCATGACTATACCATGTATACTGCAACAAAAAAGGGGGGCTGTCCTATCAAGGAATAGTAATCAATAGTAAACCCCCTATCTCCCCTCCCCCGGGTCCCCTTAATTGTTGAATGCATATTATATTAATAAAAATGGGCCCCGAGGCCATCCTTAAAAAAATGTTTGTTTGGAATTGCCGCCTGAAGGGTTTCAGACACAGGAGGGAGGGTGGGAAATTATTTTATTTTTTATAAATTGAAGATAAACTTTTAATTTTTGATAAAAATCTCAGTAAACAGTAAAAACATTTTTTCTGACTTAAAAAAAAGCATCTACCATCAACAAAAATCTAATTTTACATATATCTGAGACTATATTTCAGTGTTTTGTATGGTGCATGTGATACATGTAATGGGCAAAAAAATTGATTAAATAAAAAAAAAATCTTCTTACTTTTGGTCAATAAAATTTTTTCAGGAGGGGGGTATTTCAGTGAGGCGGGAGGCAATTCCAAACAAACTATAATTTTATTTTGGCCCGATTTGGTAATAAATTCTATTCTATTCTATCCTATTCAATAACTGCAACATATATTATCTCCCCACTGCCCTAAACGTGAGAAATCCATATCAAGACATGTAGAACCTCTACGCTATATTCACAAGTTTCATGCCCCAGTGACCACGCCATGCTTGGCGCGTGTTTTTGACCACGTGAACTGGTAATCACTTAGATATAGAGACTTGGCGAGTATTGACATATTTTCCTGGCGATTTATTGAGACTTTGAGATTTCTTCTGATTTTGCTGTTCTATGAACGGATCCTTGGATTCTTCAGCAGCTCAGCAGATGGACGACACGGGTAAATATTATAAATAGAATTACCAGAACATCTCAATTTTAAAATCATAAGAAATGAAGCCAACATGGCCAAGTCACTGATAGCCTTTGTTTACAAAGAAGCTTAACTTTAAAGTATCTCGTATATCATGATATTTGAATAAAATGTGATGATTCATGTCTCGGGGGTGTTTGTGGTGGGGTTGGGGTTGGGTGGGGGAGTGAGGACATGGTGCAAGGGGAGAGCCCCCCCCCCCCCAAACGAAATAAGTTCTTAAAAAATCCTGTTTGGAAAAGAAGTTTACTTTTTTGTGACCACTCTTTTAAAATATATTATCTCTCCGATCTCGTCTGAAATTGCCAGAATCTTGAAGTAAAATGTCAAGTGTTTTTAACAGGTCCAGTACCTGAGTACCACTACGTAGATTTTTTAAATTACTATGTTTAGCTATATAGTAACATGTAGCTTTATTTAGCCTCTTAATGCAACTTATATCAAAATTGTAACCATAAAAAATATTTTATGAAAAGAAAACATTTTTTTTTACTTTCTCTTAAAAAAATACAAAAAAAATGTTATAAATTAATTTAGAGCTGAAATTGGTGATTTACAAGGCTGAAACCTTGCATAGCTGAAAAGGGTACAAGTAAATTCGGCACCTGGTGAATTCGGCACTCAAAGAAAAAGTGAATTCGGCATCTAGTGAACTCGGCACCTAGTGAACTCGGCACCAGAATCTGGTTAATTCGGCATCAGATATTGGTAAAATCGGCACCTTTCATTAATAAATCGAGATATTTATTATTACTTAAGATTTTTCCTTAATATTTTCCTTTTGACTATTTGTTGATTAATGAATTTGCCTTTAAGAGTTATAAAATATTTAACTGAAATTCATGTATTTATCCTTGATTTGCAGACACTTGTTTAAAATTACCCGTAAATATTTTCTTTTCTGTTTTATTTATTATTTTGTAAATGCGTTTTTGGTGACATTCATTTACTGATTTAAAGAAAAAAAAACCCAAAAAAACAACTAATTAATTTTTTTTTAACGGATTGGTGTGTTTTAATGTCGTTTTTGATGGGATGATGCGTTTAAAATAAAATTGTTATGAAATAAAACTGGATACAAATTATATACATTTATATCTACATTTCAGTACTGAAATTTCCTTTAAAAATTTGAATTTAATTTTCAAAGTCATCGGTAATTATTATGATTTTTTTTTTTGTTTTTTTTTTTTGTTTTGTTTTGTTTTGTTTTTTTTTTTTGTATAAAGTCCCTTCTCAATGAAGAATTTAGAATTTTAATTCGAACTTAAACGTACATCATTGAATATTGTTAAAGTCGTATGTGGCATATTTTAGATAGGTACAGACTAACAAAAATGAAGATTTTTAAAATTTGTTTTGTTACTTTGTAAAGACAGGACTTTCCTGTAAATTACACAATTTAAATCGATATTCGAGATCCAAAACAACCAACCCACCTTTTCCCGACTCGGCATTAAATATCAGAAACATCAGTTTCTAGAAACATGGGGATATTTAAGTTCCAATGCGGTGAAAAAAAATAATTTTATAAATACCAAATATTATGTAAATCTACACATAAATCTCCCATTATTATTATTTTTTTTTCTTTTTAGCTCGAATACGTTAAATAGATTTTTTTTTTTGATTCTCAACAAAACGGGATGAAATTCTCACGATATAAAGATATGTTAATGGTTAAGATAATATGCCATCTTCATCTTGCATCTTGAGGTAGTTGATATCATTGTAGCTTTTATAATTCTTTTATGAAATCCTTCGATACTGAACATATTTTTAAAAAGTCTTACAGGAATTAGGCACAAAAAAGGAGTTGGGGGAACATCCGCTACGGTCCCTTTTATTTTAACTCTATATAGTTTACTATTTGTTAAACTATTCAACGAGTCCGTATTCAGCATTTATTTACTTCTCTAGTGACCGCTCCGACAAAAAACCTTTTTTTTTGGTCATCATTATATTTGTTACATATTAGCATAAGATAATCCATTTGAGATCTAATTAAAATGTTCTACACTCGGTAATAAAATACATCTGGTTATTAAACACGTGCGTTTACAACCCAAATTACACGACCCCATGTAGATTCCTACCAAGCCTGCTGTTTTCAGAAGAATTTTTTATTGAAGTGAAATTATAATCATTATGTTAATTTCTTTTTATATTGACTTACTGATGAATATATGGAGCATGATGATCTGTTAAAAATCAAATATAATCAATGTTTATTTTTTTTTTTTCCAAAGCTCGAAAAACTTGGCAAATAACCCTAATACATGTATATGGACTAAAGCATAGACGATACATTAATTGTACATGTATGTTCCTCGATATTAGTATATAATTTGCTAATATTTTGATACAAGAAAATTGCTATTTTATCATTCACTATCATTTTAATAGAAAACAGTTATGAAGATCGATGATATTAAAAATATTTCCGTACAATCACATTTTTTCTAGATTCGTGCCGTGTATTCTTTGCTTTGTTTACTTTTATGGTGTATTGTTTCGCTGCTGTATTATTTTAATTTTTTGAAACTTTATATCTAGACAGAGAATTTTAAATAAAAAACCTAAAGTGTGTATAAACTGCAAAACATCAATTAATTCACCCCTTACATTAGAAACATTGAAAACATTGGCAATAGAAAGATAAAAATAGATGAAAAGTAAGTCGTATAATATAGGTGCCGAATTCACTAGATGCCGAATTTACCAGGTGCCGAGTTTACTAGGTGCTGAATATATCTGGTGCCGAATTCACTTTGCTTGGTGCCGAGTTCAGCAGATGCCGAGTTTACCAGGTGCCGAGTTGACTAGAATTCGTTGAAAAGGCAGGTCTAAGTAAAGAGCTCTTCAATAAAATTTTGGTTTGGCACTCCTCCTTAATTTAAATGCACCTGACCTCCAAGGCAGGGTTGCATAACAATGATTGACCCCTCAACCAACGAGACCTTGAAAGTGGAGGATCACAATTCTTGTATCTGTCCCCCGCTAGTGATCTCATTTGTCTGTCAGTCTGCAAGTCTGTTGTTCTGTTGGTACGTCACAAAAACTTTAACAGGTTGGGCACAGTTCCTTTTTCGGGGAAGTATTACTGTAAAAGGGAACTATTACTCTTTTCAGTAATAAAAAACATTACTGAATTCGGGAATTTTCACTCATTTAGCCTCTATTCTCGTGTTTGTTTTGAATAAAAGATAAAGTGCAAGAATATTTTCACATATTCTAAATATTTATTGTCTATTAAGTGTATGTGTGCTCAAAACTGCAATATTTATTGCTGCAAAAAGCTGAAAAAGAGTGATGAAATATTTCTATGATATAGATTTCTTACGGTAGCTTACCTGTGTTAAAATTGCGATAATGGATTCAGCACTTGCTAACTTGTTCATGAGATTATTCGTCCTAATTTAATTTTATATTATTTCTTTAAATGAAATCGTAATAATAATTTTAAATATCATTGCTTCTTTTACAAATGAAAATAATTATATAATGAAATATTAAATTTTAAACGACATTCTATTAAAATGGTCCTGGAATGAATGCCCTTATTAGATTCCATACTTTTGGTACCATTATCAACAGGGAAAATTATCAAATCTCATTTTACTCTTGTCTTCAGCAATGGAGGTCCGAATTTTTCAGTCAGTAAGGTTTGTTTTATAAAGATAAAACACATCACACTGTATTTTTTATGCACCAAATTTGCATAAATGATGCGAATCAAGGGCTGAAAACCGATCTTAAAAATTAATTGCTTCTGATTCTGGATTTGAATGACATTTTCTTGATGGGCGACTTAAGTTTTAAAAGTTTTTTGACTCTAAATCCAAGTAACTCAGCAATCCTTTTCAGTTCAAAATTGCATAAATTTTTGCATTTTTGGGAGTTGAACTATGTTCAGACTCCCTAAGTTGTCACGCGATTTCTAGCGCAGTAATTTTACAATGAATTATATAGCGGCTGTCGTGGTGTTTCTGTATCGCCTAATTTACTCCCCCGTGATATTCAATACAAACTCGCACCAGTCTATATGAACTCGAAGAAACTTCCGCAATAAAAATAGTCCATCTCATTTTTCTGAATTAATCTAATTTTCATAAATGATTTGAAAGTAAATGAAAAAGAATTTTATTTAACTTAATTTGAATGGCATAATTTTGTCATCTCTCTTGAGAAATGACACGTAAATTTTGATTTCCATATGAAAAAAAGTCCCGTCATTTATTATTCGGCAATCCTCGGCTGACTCCACTACGCTCCATTACAAAAAGTGCGAGGTCATCAAAGGAGCAACAACTGGTCTAACTGGTTTGACAATGACGCGATTGTCTAAATACAGAGATGTAAACAAAGATGTAAGGTCAAAGGAACGCTAAGGTTTAACCGAACTTCTTTCAATTTGTTTCAGCAATAAAGAGACAGAACAACGTTACTTTTTAAAAAAAATACTATCTATAATATATAATGGAAAATATCACTGTCAGACCAGATACATGCAACTCATTTTTATACATTGGTAAAGGGAAACATAATAGCATTAAAGGGAAACATAATAGCATTAAAGTTTGATATTCGATCTAACAATTTCAAATGACATTAATTTTACATCATTTATTTCATGAGTTTATCTGCATTCAGTATGTCTCGTGTACAACACCAAATCTGATCTTGAAAAATGTGTATGTACTTGCATTGCAGTATTTCCTTATAAAATGTATCATTTGATTTTATTATATAATTAAAACAGTTAAAATTAATGAATATGCGTATGCACGGACACAATGGTATAACAATCCCAATGATCGATCTGTGAGAAAGATTGTACCTCATAAATTACAACTTCTTTTTTTTTCTTGTAATAGTTCATTAAACTATGTCTGATTTTTAATTATACCCCCCGCAAACGAAGTTTAGGGGGGGTATATTGGAATCACCATGTCCGTCTGTCCGTCTGTCTGTCTGTCTGTAGACGAGAAATTGTCCGGAACATTACTCAGAAACTATTGGAAGGATTTGTCTGAAAATTTGTACAAATATTATTTACCATATGAAGTTGTGCACCTGCTATTTTCATCTTGATTCGATTATTAGTTTGAATTTTACAGGTGTTTTTCCATTTTTATTTTGTGGTTTTGTCCGGACCGTTTCTCAGAAACTATTGCAAGGATTAATCTGAAAATTTGTACACTTATTATTCACCATATGAAGGTGTGCAACTGGAATTTTCAACTCTTTTTGTTCATTTTTTTTTTGCATTTTACAGGTTTTATTTTTTATTTTAATTGACTTGGTCATTTTGGGCTCATGTATAAGGTAATTGAGACACAGAATCTAGAATATCTGTACAAAAATACTAAAGCTTAAAACTACTCGTATAAACTTAAAAAAAAAGAAACATCATTAAGTGTTAAAAACAGTTTTTACATTGCACAGAAGATAATGTAAATTTATTTATCTCTTGGGAATAATGACTGGACATGCATCCAGTTAAAGATAAATTAATGAGTTTGGTGTGGGAAGTTGAAAATTAAGGCATCTCATTATCAACCATGTGTAATCTCCTGGGAATCAGGCACAAGAATTAAAGTTCTCTCTTCTCTTATTCTCTTAATTGTAATTTATTGTCTGTCAAAGCACTTCATTACTGGATGACCAGCTCTTTATTTTCAAATAAATTTGATATTAAGTTATCAAGATTAATTTGATTTTGTATAATGTTTTTTTTTCAACAATCAGTTTGCAGAGTGACATAACACATAATTGCAATATATTTTTTTAATGCAGAAATAAAAAAATTAAATAAAAAAAATAATGTTACAATGGAATTACAATGAATTAGTATTGATGTTTCATTTGGTTGCACCTTTGTTTCATTCATTAAGAAACATGATGAGCAATTATATTTCACTGCAAATTTTTGTAAGTAAATTAAATGTAAGTAAGTAAGAACCTCTAGATCCATAAATTATTTTTTGAATTGGCACCTTCTCTGAAAAACCCAGCGGGGGGTATTTGTCCCTATTGGACAGTTCTAGTTACATTTGAATCAAATAAAAATAACAAACTTTAAGTTTCACTCAAGTGGCGCAGTTGTTAAAAGAGATTGCTCTAGAGATTCAAAGTAAGGCGTTAATTGATTCTTACGTCGTCGCAGGTTCGAATCCTGTGGGATGCATTAGGAGATAAACTCTTTTGATGAGACCATAATAAACTGAAATATAATCCCATGTCGAAATATGTGCTTGCGATTTGAGTGCCGTGTATAGGTAAAAATAGACTAGCTTACAAGTAGCTAGCTCCATCGACAAGTGGTAGTGTCTCAATATACTGTAAACCAACTTTTATTCGCGACGACTTTATTTCGCGATTTACCAGGGATAAACTAGTTCGCGACGATTAATTTTCGCGATTAAGCAAAATAGACGAATATAAAGTATTCGCGGCGAGATATTCATGACCATGTTCTCGCGAACTTCGCGAAAATTTCTCGCATGCGAATAAAAGTTGGTTTACAGTAATTGAAAAATTATCGAACGCAAAACAAACAAAATGAAAAGTATTCAGATACTTACTTCTGTATAGAAATTACTTGAAATGAAATTTAATATTAAGGAATAACAAAACTTGATGATTAAGTGATAAAGATAGATACATTTGATAAAATAGATAAGCACTGAGTTCTATAAAAATTAATTATTATGTCCGAAAAGAAACATTCATACCCAAAAGAGAATAGCAAATACTTATTTTAATCAGAGGAAGAAAAATGACAATCTAGTGGCTGGTGATGGTAACATCGAAAATAAAGAGCGTTTGTTTGTTTGTTTGTTTCTTGGGACCAAATATCTTGTACACATTCTAAAGAGAGTAGGGGGCGTTTTGATTCAAATGCTTCAGAAATATAAGGGTAGTGCTTGAGTTTGAGTAAGAAATGGTACCGGTATTGAAAGAAATTTGAAACCTACCCACAAAATAGTATTTTCGAGTTTGGATTTTTTTTTTGTGGTGGAGGTTGTTTGTTTGGTTTGGTCAAATTGTTGAGGTAAGAATTAGAAAGAATAAATCCAGAACTAAACCTAACTGTTCGTGTGCAATAAATATACAGCAATATATTCACTTGTCCATAAATTTTTTTTTCATTGGTACCGGACAAGTCGACAAGGCATTAATGTAGAGTCCTGATGCTATGATTTCTGACCTCTTGACCTTCACAGTTGACCTAATTTTTAAAGATAAATCAACTTCATTGATATTTACTTCCATACATGTTAACTCTCCCGATTTAGGCGGGAGTCTACCGCTTTTTCTCTCCATTTCCCGCCTACCGATTTAATTCAGAAATCTACCGCATAGAATACAAAAGTTGCATCTAAAGTATTTTTGGTTCCCTTGGGTAGCCATTTTTGAAGCCACTCATAAAATCTCGTTATAGATATCACGTGATTTGACTCGGAAGCATACAAACGCTTTTCTTGTAACGATGTGTACATAGATTTCAAGCACGAATTTGACAACGACTACTTTCGTTTTCGATCATCGTGGGAAATCTAATTTATATAACGAAAGATAGGAACTTGTTTTAGATCAAGTTTAAACCATGTCATCATTTGTTTTGTTTAACAACTGAATGAACATTCAGATATTGCTTCTAGGCTGTACCCATAGCAAAAAGAAATGGCATTTTATTTTATTTCCATTCATTCAGCATTTTATTTCCATTCATTTCAAAACCATTTTTCCTACATTTCTCTATCGTTCAATTTTCGAAAGCCATTTTTTCAACACCATTTAAAAACCATTTCTGTTAGAAAATGCTTTATAAATGGTGAACATGCAGCATTTTCTTTCCATTTATTTGAGTAAATGGAAAAGAAATGCCAGTTTGGTGATCCAACTTGCTTGAGTGGACCATTTTTCTCCCATTTATTTTCTGAGAAATGGAGAATTGAAAAAATGTTTTTATTTAAATTTGTTGGTGGTTAATTGATGCCATGTGCCAGGCTTTTATAATGGGGCACTGGATATCAGATTTCCTCCCATGCTCTGTAGTGACCGCCTTTTCCCCTAAGTTTGAATATTGGACAAGAGCACTTTGACCTAGCTGGTAGTGAGTTTAGATGGCTGAAGTTATTCTTCAAGGAGTATTTAGGTTTTTAGTGATTTTTGATGTTGACAAAACTGTACATTGATGGTCAAAGCAGAAAAAAGAATTACTAACTTCTTGGAGGATGATAATTATGTGACAGTTTTTCATGTTTCCAACATTTGGGAAGTATAGACAGAAGAAATGCAGCACATTTTCCATACACAGAAAGGACCTTATTATTCTTTTTGAGTGGTAAAAAATTCATGCATATTTTTATCAATGTCAGTTACAGAAAAATGTTCTTGATCCAAAGAAAACACATAGGAATGCCCATTAAACATGCTGAGCAATAATCTCTAAACCAATTAATTAATCTTGTTTACAATTGGTCAGACTGAGGGAACTTGGATTTCTACTTTTGTAAATTCTTATTGATTGAACTTCAATTGTAAATTTTTGAAATAACTATATTTTTGCATTTCTTTTTATTTTTAGAGTACTGGTTGCTTTTGGACATGTTGGAGCACCAAAATGGACATGCAGGATTCAAAATATAATTTTTTTTAAAGATGGAGACTACCACAATATTCAGACCATATATGTTAGGATTTTGACAAAAACATTCCAGGATTGAAGACCGTGCTTATATGTGAAAAATTGAGCAAGTGACCTCGTTTTGTGACTGACTCTACAACTAAGAAAATGGATTTTTAAAGTGCTTATTCTTTGCAAATGGATTAATTAAGGACCCAGCTAAATTTTCCATTTTTCAATTATAAATAAAATGTGTTAAAAATGGATATTAAATGGCTAAAACAAAAACCATTTATTTTTCATTTTTTATGGTAACTCATTTGCATAAATGGTTTTGGAATGGTTAATTTGCATGTTACAGGGCCCAAAAAAATGGAGTTTGAATGGGGTTTGAATGGAGTTTGAATGGAGATAAAATGAAAAATGGTTTTTAAATGGTCATTCTTTCTGTTGAGAATTCTAGAAAGATTTGACAAAATAAATGGCTTCTGAATGGTTTTTAAATGGTCAGAAAAGAAATGGTTTTTAAATGGTATCTAAATGGATTTCATTTTGGTAAGGGTACTGACAAAGATCACTCTTCAAAAGGATAAGTTAAACAGTCAATCCAAGCAAAATGATGAGCATGAAAAATCTTTGAATTTTTACAATTTATGTCAAACTTAAGGTGTTTCTGTCTTCTTCTTTGAGATTAATTATTGTAGGTTTCATTTAAGGCTACATACATGTATATATTACGTGAAATATGTCGATAATCCAAGCGTAAAACAACGCACGCGCAATGCTACCGCTTTTGAGGTCTGAATCTCCCTATTTTTCATCACAATAGGTTAACATGTATGTACTTCTGAATGACATATATATATGATATGGGCATTCATATTTGACACAATGTGTCAATTAAAAAATGATGTCTCACCCACAAAGACACTGCCCAGGTTGAAGCAGGGGACCACAATTCTTTAAATTTCCTTGGTAGTATTTACTGTAAACCAACTTTTATTCATGTGCAAGAAATATTTGCGAGTTTGCACCTGCTTTAAATCACAAATATAAATCACCGCAAACTTTTTATTTTGCTTTGTTTTTTAGAAAATGTTTCCTTATTCATGAAAATTAATTGCTGCAGATTAATTTCAAACTTATGAATCACGAATAAAAGGTGACGCGAATAATAGTTGGTTTACAATATTACTTCCAGTTGATTGAATTTTAAGCATTTATTATGCAGACTCTCTCAGTTGTTTTTATTTAACATGTTTTGCCTGTCTTTCCTTTGTACATCAGTTGACTTGGATGCCCTGTACCAGTACATTTACCATGAGGATGGAGAGTAAGTATATACTGCTTATTGTGCTTAATTGTGTTCACATTTTAATTGAAGGAACTTTAAGTTTGAATTTTTGATTTCATGTTAAAAAAAAGACATACGGTATGCATTTAAAAAAAAGTTCAGCATTGTCAGCTTTTGTCGATCAGAGACCATAAGAGCTAATGAGATAGTAAGGAATGTCTTTGTTTATATGCCCATTTAGCATCTGTCTGTCCATCTGTGAATTATTTTTGAAAACTGAATGTAATAATGTTTTATTTTTCTTGCAGTTGTTCATCGGATGAGGACTCAGCTGACTGGTCCATCCTTATTGACGTCTTTTGGAGAGAGACTCATGAGTAAGTCACAAACTACTGCATGTAGATTCATCAAATTGAATGTAATACTGTATACAGGATTATTTTGTATTTTATTATCCCCATGTTATTTTTGCCTTTTTTCTTTTGCAAACAAATTTGCACCATTTTAAATTTGCCCTGTGATAGTTCTGTTTAAGAAAATATGCTGTGCAGTTCGAATTAACCCCGCTGAAATCAAATTTATTTATCCAAACACAACAGAATATATCAAATTAGAGTATGACTTTTGATTCTGAACCACTTTAATGTAAACTGGAGAACCATTTGGACATTTGAATCTGATCAGCAATCAGGAGTCAAGCAATTCTTATGCTAAAAAAATGACTGAATCTCAAAGTATAATTGTGATTTTACCATACCTGTATATTTTAATGATTTCGCCATATTTTGTAGGCATTTTTAGTTTAAAACAATATGTTTTACTTTTATGAAAATATGTAAATCGGAAAAATGTTCATTTTGATTTAGTAGTTGGTTTTCCTTGTGACCTGTCTTTGTTCCATGCTTTTTAGCTCACCTTGACGAAGTCGAGATGAGCTTATGCTATACCCCCGGCGTCGGCGTTAGTGTCGGCGTCCCAGGTTAAAGTTTTAGGAGCAAGTCCATTCCCAAGTAATTATAAGCCCTACCTGAACCAAACTTGCATGGATGATGCATTTAGGGATGTACACTACAAGACTAGCTTCGGATGCTGGATCTGACCTACATTTTCCAGATGACTGACTAGGTTAAAGTTTTTGGAGCAGGTCCATTCCCAAGGAACTATAAGCCCTACTCAAACCAAACTTGCATGGATGATGCATCTAGGGATGTACATTACCAAACTTGCTTCGGATGCTGGATCTGACCTACATTTTCCAGATAAGTGACCAGGTTAAAGTTTTTGGAGCAGGTCCATTCCACAGGAACTATAAGCCCTATTTGGACCAAACTTGCATGGATGATGCATCTAGGGATGTACACTACCAGACTAATGCTTAGGATGCTGGATCTGACCTTTATTACATTCCCAAGTATCTATAAGCCCTAGTTAAACTAAACTTGCACGGATGATGTATCTAGGGATGGACACTACCAGACTTGCTTCGGATGCTGAATCTGACCTACATTTTCATTCCCAAGTAACTATAAGCCCTAGCTTAACCAAACTTGCATGGATGATGCATCTAAGGATGGACACTATCAGACTTTCTTAGGATGCTTGATCTGACCTTTATTTTCCTGTCAGGAGACTTGGTTAAAGTTTTGGGAACAGATCAATCCAAATGAACTTGAAGACCTTGATATATGCAGTATGAACAGTTATGAATTCAATATTTGTTTACACTATACATATACATATTTTTCACGCTACAGGCTTAGAAATGTGTATATGCCATGTAAGGGGTTTAACACAACTTGCAAGAATATTGTTGTTGGGATGAATACTAAATGATAAGAAAATATGATGTGAGATTTGCATTACTTAAACTGAAAAAAATCGAGGTGAGCTTTGTAATCTTTGATTACCTATGTTTAAAATCACTAATAGAGAGAAAGAATTCAAGCACATAATTGATGTCTGGTTGCCAAATGCTGTGGTATTATAAAATTACAAAGACCATGTTGTTAACGAGGCTAGGGGGTGGCAGCCATTTTTAGACTATTTCAATCTCCATTAAAAGGAGAGCTCTATATAAAGATATACAAAATGATAAAATTTTTAAACTAAAATATATGATTTTTTTTCTTTGCTAAATGATAATTGACAGCTGTATATACAATATCTAAAACATAAGTTAAATCTGGTGGTTAATTTGGGATTAAATTGTTGACCCACCAGCCTCCTTAAACCAATTTTTTTGTAATCAGAAAAGCAGTTGTTCTCTTTTAAAATAATTGTAAAATTGATGGAAAGGTAAATCTTACTGCCAATTCCCAATTTCACGGATTATTCTAATAAAAAATACTGTTTTGCCCATTGTAACTCAAAGCTCATCATCAAAGTTATTCTTTAATTATTATGCCCCCTTTGACAAATGGGGGGCATATATTGCTTTGCTACAATATCATTTTGTTGGTCTGCCACTCAGTCGTGCAACCATTTCCATTCATTTTCAGATGTTACATCATTAGGTCTGAATATGGAGGTCAAGTTCTGTTTTGGATTTAATCCAACAATTTTTGACAGAATTGTGTCCCTTTGGAAAATTCCATTTATTTGCAGTTTAAATTCTGTCCACTTACTTTGCAGAGGTTAATGATCAGGGGGATGTTTTTGGAGAAGGTTAAAAATCTTGGAGCAGGTTCATTCTATTAATTTAAAACTATAAGCCCTATGTGTTACTCAAACTTGCATGGATGATACTTTACATTTATTGACTGAGTTCTCGGGCAACATGCGTTTTGTCGGACCCAAGAACCAAACTGTCTGCCTTCGGCCTAACGGCCTCAGGCAGACAGTTTGGTTCTTGGGTCCGACAAAGCGCATGTTGCCCGAGAACTCTGTCAATAAATGTTTTGTTATACCTTTCATTTTATTTATAATTTTTGACATACGTGTATTTTGTACTATATTCCGTAATGTAATATTTGGGGATTGAAAATGACTTAGCTATATCCGTGAATTCGCAATATCCGTGTTCGTACTAAACGAGTTTTACTGTACACTTTTAGTTGGGTAATTGTGTGACTTTGCCTTATTTAAAGACAACATTTGTTGAGGTGAGCTCTGTAATCTCTAATTACCTATGTTTTTAGCATCCCCAACACGCTAGATGACTTCGTTCATGAGGAGGTGTTGCTCCCTGTGTAAGTAAAAACTACTTGATAACTTGCATTTTTGATAACTTTACTATGAGTATTAATATCTGGCCTGGTTTTGTTTTTACTTGCAAATAGTTTTGATCCACACAAAATTTTACCAGGCAGAGTTAGTTGTGTTATAGAATTAATGCTGTCTTTTTTTTTTTTTTACATCAATTGCAATAATTATAATTTGCCTACTTAATTGGTGGAATGTGGGTATTATAAGCATTGAAAATAAATGAGGTAAAAATTTCCTGAGTATTTAATATTCTCCATGGTGAAAATAAGGTGCAATGATTTGGATCACTTGTTGTTACAGGGATACAGATGAGCGTATTGCAATGAGGAGGGCTGTGATGGATGCCAGGGACGCATATTCAGATTGCCTGTCGCTGCTGTGTGAATGGGTAGGGAAGGATTTCAACAAAGAAGAGAAAAAAATGTTTGATTTCATCCTTTACTTATGTTGTTGCCATTTATACAGAATGAAATTTATTCTCTGTTTTAACCAAACTTAATGCCACAAAACATCCTTGGGTGAAAGGGGAATTCAACTTTCAATTGTTTAAATGAAGGGCCACACCCCTTATTCAGGGGGGGGGGTCAGAAATAGCAAAATTTTGTTGGCATATTTTAAAAATCAGGACTCTTTTCAATTAAGAACTACTGTGCCAAAAAAGATGAAACTTCTCTGGAAAAGTCTTAGTAAGTGTTAAAGATTCAAAATGGACAATCAAAGTATGTTTGGAAAATCTTTAAAAAGTCTTCCTCCCAAACACAACAAAGCCATAATTGGTCTTATTTATATGGAAGCTTCCTTAGGTAGTGTAGATTCATGTTTTTTTTTCAATTCATGACCCATTGTGCTAGGGTGAGGCCACTATGGAAATTTAAAATTTTACCCTAAGGAATATTTATTAATTATATAGGGAAAAAAAATCATAATAATCATGTTTACTTAATTATGTTCAAATATATGTCTTAATATATATAAAATAATTATATAGATTGGAATGAATGAAGCCCTATGAAATGTTTTATACACTTTTAGTCTAAGGAAGAGGAGGCCCCTCTTGTGTTCTCTGAGGAGCCTAGGAAGCATGTTTGGCTTCAGTCCCCTGCAGCCTGCCCCCCTGAGATCTCTCTCCCGGATCCCCAGGTGGAGTTAAGGGCAATGCACCAGACAGACAGAGGTAGGAAGTCTGAAATATTAATGTAACAAATGATTGAGAGAACACATTTCTGCCACAGACATTGAACTTAAATTGCTTTACTACTGGTAATCAATTTTTTTTGCCAGGACACATTACTGTATTTTGATTAATAACAGTAAATCATTTTTTAGGCTCAATTAATGAGCTTTTCTGATCAAATTTTTTCTGATGTCGGTTCGTTGTCTGTCTGTTTGTCTGTAAACTTTTCACAGTTTTGACTTCTTCTCAAAAAACACTGGGCCAATTTTGACCAAATTTAGTACAAAGCATCCTTGAGTGACGGGTAGTTTAAATTTTTTTATTATACCTCTACTGATTTTTCCCTGCATAAAATTAAGTGATTAGATCTGAACAATACCCTAGAAATTGCTATGAATAGGCTAATTGTCCTGCATTAGTTTTTTAAGCTAATCCCTCGATCAAAAGCTTGTCATGCTAATTCGCGGTTATACCTTTTCAGTGATGTCATAATATAGCGATGCAAAAATATAGCGCTTCATGAGTCGTATTTCATGTGACAAAACTCAACAAAACAAGACGTACTAAACAACAAACAAAATGCAATGATTGCATTAGAATAAGAGAATTACTGTCTTCTAATTTGGTATTTGCGACAAATAATGATTTGTTAATTTGTAAATAAATATTTTTTTATGCCCCGCCATGAATATGGCCAGGGCATATAGTGTTTGTCATGTCCGTCTTCCATCCTTCTGTCCTTCCGTCCTTCAGTCACACTTTGCGTTTAGCTCTGTTCAAAGCTAAGTTTCATAGAAACTATCCAAGATATTTTTATCAAACTTCATATGCTGATAGATATGGATGAGAGCTATGGTTCCTCTAGGGATGAACACAATCAGACTTGCTTCGGATGCTGGATCTGACTGACATTTTCAAGACGAGTGACCAGGTAAAAGTTTTAGTAACAGATCCATTTCTAAGGAACTATAAGCCCTACTTGGACCAAACTTGCATGGACGATGCATCTAGGGATGGGCACTACCAGACTTGCTTCGGATGCTGGATCTGACCTACATTTTCCAGATGAGTGACCAGGTTAAAGTTTTTAGAGCAGGTCCATTCCTAAGGAACTATAAGCCCTACTTGGACCAAACTTGCATGGATGATGCATCTAGGGATGGACACTACCAGACTTGCTTCAGATGCTGGATCTGACCTCTATTTTCATTCCCAAGTAACTATAAGCCCTACCTTAACCAAACTTACATGGATGATGCATCTTTGGATGGACACTACCAGACTTGCTTCGGATGCTGGATCTTACCTATATTTTCATTTCCAAGTAACAATAAGCCCTTCCTGATCAAAACTTACATGGATGATGCATCTAAGGATGGACACTACCAGACTTGCTTCGGATGCTGGATCTGACCTATATTTTTATTCCCAAGTAACTATAAGCCCTACCTGAACCAAACTTACATGAATGATGCATCCAGGGATGGACACTACCAGACTTGCTTCGGATGCTGGATCTGACCTATATTTTTATTTCCAAGTAACTATAAGCCCTACCTGAACAAAACTTGCATAGATGAATCATCTAGGGATGGACACTACCAGACTTGCTTCGGATGCTAAATCTAACCTATATTTTCATTCCTTAGTACCTATAAGCCCTACCTGAACCAAACTTACATGGATGATGCATCTTTGGATGGACACTACCAGACTTGCTTCAGATGCTGGATCTGACCTATATTTTCATTTCTTAGTAACAATAAGCCCTTCCTGATCAAAACTTGCATGGCTGATGCATCTAGGGATGGAGACCACCAAACTTGCTTCGGATGCTGAATCTGACCTATATTTTCATTCCCAAGTAACTATAAGTCTTACCTGAACCAAACTTGCACGGATGATGCATCTAGGGATGGACACTACCTGACTTGCTTCGGATGCTGGATCTGACCTATATTTTCAAAACAAACAATTCAGCTGCATCACTATTCTGGATATTCTGATCAAATTTTAAACACATACAAATTTTCATGTTGCTTTACTGATATATCCTCGGCGGGGCATTTATGTCCTATGGACATATTTCTAGTTAGAAATCTTTGATCTTTAGAATTTAAATTTGTATCAGTATAATAAAACAGTTAAAGTATATTATTGAGAGAGTTCGCAAGATTCCAGTTCCCCTCAATTAGGGTTACTTCCTGCGCCTCGTGAAATAGTCCTGGTCTTGGGTAACTGGAATCTTGCTAACTCCCTCAATGATATACTTTAACTGTATAAAAATGAAGTCTCAAATCCCCTCACAGGGGGAGATAATCAAGAAAAGACAAAAGTAGGGTTTGGTCATTAAAAAATCTTCTTCTCACGAACCACTGGGCCAGAAAAGCTGAAACCTAATAATGTAGAAGCATCCTGGGGTAATGTAGATTGATTCTAAATTGTTCAAATGATCGAGGATCCTTGGTGTGGACCATGGGCCTCTTGTTTTTGTTCAAAT
>NW_026932905.1:0-5515 GCF_032062105.1 Saccostrea cuccullata
ACGGAGAGACATCCCACTCCAGACGAACACCGTTGTCATAGGTTTTAGTAACTGTTAAATTCTCCGGACCAGAGTCTGCAAAATATATTTTTTTGAGTATTTCGAAAACATATAAACCTCTCTCTCTCATACCTGTTGGAAAAGGACACACAGAAAATATTTATATGCATACACACGTGTACATACATCAGTTACTTGTTTCGGAAATAAATGTTAACCTAGTATAATCATGACACGTGTTATTATTATACTTTGGGTCGAAATTTATTTCCTAAACAAGTGCTTGTGACATACGTATATAAACAAAAACATACACAATATACAAATCAACTGAAACATAAACATGTTTTTACTTAAAATTTGACTCTAACTTTAGTCCAGTACCAATCTGATTTCACAATTGGGTTTGTGCAGTGCGTTTGAAATTAAACAATCTCAAATAATGCTGGATCCTTTTTTTGTTCGTAGAAAGTATTTTTATAAATTCTAGTTGGTATCGTTTGACCTAAATATTATATTGACAATTATATAATAATTGCCATGCACTCAAAATACTTTGCTTTAAACTTTGCTTTAAACTCTCATATGTAGTAAAAGGTGACTTCCATAAATAATCAATTGTGATACTTTCATAACTACTAGTAATAAAATTACCCTCCGTGTCAAATAAATCGTATACTTCATGGAACCCTTGATCAAACATTGTCTTACTAATATTTTGAATCTTAATTTTATTATTATACCACTGTGACTCACTGTAAATCAAATTTTCTAAAAATTCAGAAAAATAAAATAAAGTTTCTTTTTTAAAAAATGTTTTCTGTGGTTTTTGCCCTTTGTTTACAGTATTCAGAGTATTTCAGACCAATACTACATAACTTGATTCTATTGCCCTGTTCACACGGAGAATTTAATTCGAATTAAACGTAAAGTTACTGCGAATTAGCTTCGCTTAGCATTCACACGGATAATTTAATGGGAATTAGTTTAATTCGAATTAATTTACTGCGCATTAAATTACTTCGCATTAGCTCCATATGAACTCTAAGCGAAGCTAATTCGAATTAAATTTTGACGCATGCGTAAGGCCACAATTAAGTCACAGGACACGTGTTGGTGGTTATATATAGGTATTTGTGCTTATTTGGTTCAAAAATTGAGGGAAAGTATGTTAATCGCTAAAATCAATGAATAGCTGTAGCCACTACATGAAGTATCAAAGGATGACTCTGCATACATGACGTGATTTACAAGTGACGTCATAATAGACTTACTGACGCCTGACTGTAGAAGAAAAATTTTAATTCGCATTAGTTTACTTCGCATTAGCTGTCGTGTGAACGCAATTTATGCCCTGTTCACACGACGAGTTTAATTCGCAGTAAATTAATGCGAAATAAACTAAGGCGAATCAAAATAATGCGAATTAAATTGCGTTCACACGACAGCAAATGCGAAGTAAACTAATGCGAATTAAAATTCTACTTCTACGGCCAGGCGTCAGTAAGGCTATTATGACGTCATTTACAAATCACGTCACCTTATGCAGGAGCAGATGCATTTGACATAATGTTACAGTGTCTGTACACACATTTTAGTGATTAACACAATTTTCCTTAGTTTTTCACTCAAAAATGGCATAAATACTTCAAGCTGACCACGGACATGTGGCATTTGACCTAATTTTGCGATTACGCATGCCTCAAAATTTAATTCGAATTAGCTTCGCTTAGCGTTCACACGGAGCTAATCAATCTCCCATGCAGAGTTGTCGTTCGTTTCTCTCTCAGACACCTCTGCAATGGGCTCACGTCAAGATTTTTGACATAACGTATAAAACGTGATATTTGAAGAATTGTTTCAATTTAAATCAATAGTTCTGGATTGATTTAGTAAATATCTATCTCAAAACTCAAACATAAGCATAGAAATTGAATTGTAATGAATTAAAACAAACGCACTATTTCTCGTGTTTAACACTGTGTATACGCGAGGCAACGACAGAGGTGAATGTATGAGCCGATGGTGAATGTATGAGCCGATGGTAGAGAGTGGGAGCTAATGCGAAGTAATTTAATGCGCAGTAAACTAATTCGAATTAAACTAATTCGCATTAAATTGTCCGTGTGAACGCTAAGCGAAGCTAATTCGCAGTAAACTTACGTTTAATTCGAAATAATTCCAATCTTAATTTTATTTATCGATTCCCTGTGTTCTGATTGGACGAAAACAAATTCAAGAAAAAGTTTACACATCGATGAATTCTTCAATCAGAACTACTTTCTTGACTGTTGTAAAAACAATGAAAACAGATACTTCTAGTCCGTTTTAGCTACAAGAAACTTGAAATAAAAAATAAATGAATGATCGAATGAATAAAAAAGGACTGACAGACGGGAATATTATGTTTATGTCACTGTCGCATCACGAGTGTGAATTTTAAAAACTCGCTGATCATGCTGTCATTTTCTCGACGTTCCATATCAGCTCAGTTGGTATCGTCGTTGTGATAGGGAAAAGAAACGTATCTCAGACTCTTGCCTTTCTGGCATCAAATTCATATGTTTACATCCTACAGATCCCATATTCTCCCTAAATCTTTGAACGAACCAGAGCAAATCGAGGACGTCGTCGGTCTTCAACTTTCGTCATGACGTCAACATGGCCATGGTCAAGGACGAATTATTCTGGAGAATACGCGTATTTACGATATTTGTTGACTTAAACAACATTCAATGAATTTTTATAAGTTTATTTATTGATTGTTTTGACAATTTAAGTTGGATTTTATCGATATTCATCTTGTACACGTTTCTTTGTGGCATCGGTGGCATTAAAGTATTCCTACGCCGTACAAAATAACGGATTGTATGGCGGCATCAAAGGGAAATAATTTTAATAATTTAAAAACTTCGTAATTGGAATTATAAGAATTAAACGTTCTTTTTTCAGAATTTATCGATGTGTAAACTCTGCCTTTTTACTCACAAACTTTACATAAAAGTGCTTCGCACTTTTATTCAGTTTGTGAGCAAAAAGGCAGAGTTTACACATCGATAAATTCTGAAAAAAGAACGTTTAATCCTATATTAAACTCTCCGTGTGAACAAGGCATTAATTCGCATTAGTTTGATTCGCATTAGTTTACTTCGCATTAATTTACTGCGAATTAAACTCGTCGTGTGAACAGGGCATATATTGGTCATTCTACATCCATCATTTCCGAAATCCAGTTGTAGGGTTTCTCGAGAAAATCAATTATGTTTCCCCCATATGAATGTATACAAGTTTTTTTTCTCGAAAAGCTGGAAATAAAGTTTTGGAAGAGAAAGAAATAAACTTTGATAAAATCAAACTTTTTACAACCGTTATTTTTCCCAAGGGTGGGGGGGGGGGTAACTTTTCTCTTATACCAATGGTTTCTGAATATTTTAAAATTTCTTGTCAAAAATTAAGTTCCTCCATTTTTAGCCGGGCTTATTGCTCAAAGAGCAATTGCCGGCTTATGGGATCCTGTTCAAGGCAGGATGTTGACCCCGTAGTTGCCATTTTAAAGTTACGTGCAAAAATATAGTTCTTACTCTCAACCACTTTTGAGATAATACAAACGCTAAATAAAGCAACAAAAATAAAACGAAGTTTTATCTATATAAAATAAACATTAGTAGTAAGTCAAAGAACATAGTTCATTAGCGTAAGGATTTTTGATAATCAGTGTTACCGTAGTTCTCTACACATACGAGGTGAAGCAGGAGAGGGAACCAGTCTGGCCTGTTGTTTACATTCAGCTGCGGTACCAGATTAATTCTGATTCTGACAAAATCGGACCGTGGTGTTAGGATTGAAAAACACACTGTCGGTGTCTTATCATTTATATTGATAGTTTTAAAATAATTTTTTCATCAGAATATAAACGTGATTCATGTAAGAAATCCATTCTAATCTGTAAATGAGCCCGGCTCTCTGTACTTCTGAGTACTTTGATTAAGATTTGCAGTATACAGTATGCAATACAAGAACAGTAAAAGGATCAGCTGTCCATTTTTATCCTGTCTCCCTACAGATTGTATTTTTTTTAATTTTAGAAACAATCCATACTGCTTTTGTTTTTGAAATATTAGGCTCTAAGCCTGAAAATTGAAAAAAGGGGAAAAAAGATCCAATGCACTTTTTAGGCTATTTTCTGATACATCAAGAAAAAAAAACTTTGTTAACTGCATCTAGTATAAGACTAAATTTTCTTTCCCTATTTTTAGCTCACCTAAGCTGAAGGGCCAAGTGAGCTTTTCTGATAAAAATTTGTCTATTGTCTGTTTGTCGTTGTTGTCCTTGTAAACTTTTCACATTTTCATCTTCTTCTCCAGAACTACTCGGCCAATTTCAACCAAAGCTGGCACAGAGTATTCTTGGGTGACGGAGATTCAAGTTTATTTAAATGGAGGGCAGCATCTCCTTCCAAGGGGAGATATATACAAATATGTGAAAAATTTATGGGATCTTTTTAAAAATGTTCTTCTCAAGAACCATTCTGCTAGAAAATATGAAACAAGGCCGACCAAAGTTTTACATAGGACTATATATGGGAAAATTTTTCAAAAATTGCTTCTCAAGAACAGCAAAACCGCGATAGACATATTTTTATGGAAACATCCTCAAGTTGTGTAGATTCAGTTTTATTCAGATCATGACCCTCAGGGATAGGGTGGGACCACAATGGGCGGTCAAAGTTTTACATAGGAATACATTGGTTGGATCTTTAAAATTCATCTTCTCAAGAAAAACAAAGCTTTGGTTAGTCATATTTATATGGATGCATCCTCAGGTATTGTAGATTAAAGTTTGTTCAAATCATGACCACCGGCCGTTGGGTGGGGCCACAGTGGGTGATCGAAGTTTTATATGGAAATGCATAGGGTAAATCTTTAAAAATCTTCTTCTCAAGATTGGAAAGCTATGATTGGTCATATTTGAGAGTATCATATGAAAGTATCCTTAGGTATTGTAGATTTAAGGTTTTTCATTTTATGACCCCTAAGGGGTAGGGTAGGGCGACAACGGATGATCAAACTTTTACATAGGAATACATACGAAAAATTTTCTTCTCAAGAACAGCAAAGCCATGGTTGGTCAAATTTATGTAGAATCATCCTCAGATAGAGTTGATTCAAGTTTGTTTAAAATATTACCAGTAGGAGTAGGGTGGGGCCACATTAAAAGTTCAAAGTTGTAGGGGAAAAGTCAAAGACAATAAAATATGTAAACATCCTTAGTTAGTGAAGATCTAGTTTTGCTCAGATCATACCCCTCTCCCCTCGTCTCTTTAAGGGGCTAGCAGGACCAGTTATGTTTAACTTCTATTTTATTATGATACAGATGTAGTTCTATTTTGTTGAATCATATGTCTTAGAATTTCCACACAGGTAAAATATAATTACCATATAGGTGATCGAATACAATAAAATACAGCATTGACCAAAATTGTGCTTTCTTGATTTCAATGAATAATGTTTAAAAA
>NW_026932906.1:0-54124 GCF_032062105.1 Saccostrea cuccullata
TCCTCAAGGTTGTATAAACCTGTGACACCGAGCAGAGGAATCAGCCTCCTTCAGGAGATTCCAGCCAATCGGAATTGTGCGTCTGCTCATATTGACCTCCATTGGTGTTCATGTTTAGTGCAGAGTAAGGTGGACCCAAACAGTGATAATATAAAAACCATGGAGGACCAACTTCTTCGTTTTATCAATGATCTGACTCTTCCATTGAGGGACTCATGTCATGAGCTGTCAATTCATAAAATAAAATCTGCAAATTTAATAAGTCCTAATGAAAAGGTAAGGAATCATGATAAAATATTTAAATATATGGCATCACAAATTATCATGATTACATTGGGAAAAATTATTGACTAGCATAATAATTACTGTAGAAGTACTTTTTTCCGTGTGGTATTAATTTACGCTATGTACGCGGTCACAAACTTTCCGCGGAAATTTGTCCAAGCGTACTTAATATAAATGTAAGGCATATAGTGACAGTCTAAGAAATCCGCGTAATTTTCTACCCGCAGATTAAACAGAAATTGAGATTCCGCAGAATTATGACCCCGTGGAAAAAAGTACGTCTACAGTATTCAAACAAAAAATGAAATTATTTATTAAAATAAATAATGTGTTCAGTATCGCATCATTCCAATGACCCTTCCGAGCGATATGATTTGCTTATTCAGGTTTTAATGGGTCTAATACATTCTATATTTTAATAAATAATTTCATTTTTGTGTGAAAAATGAACTCATCTTACCTAGATGCCACTTCCTTTCTTTAATTTAGCTCTGAGAATTTGACCAGACGTCTTTTTTTGTTTACAACGGGGCGTTCGATATCGAACGCTCGTATTCGGAATGTTTCAGGCATACTCATATACGTTATACAAAGTTAGCGTTCAATAAAACGTCAAGATATTGAACGTTAAAATTCTCTGGATTTTTGGCAGTGTTTTATTAGAGACTATTCATTAGCTATGTAATGAAATATTTTTATTTGATTCAAACAACATCAATGAAAGAAAGTTTAAACATTTTTCCAGTAAGTGGTCTCTAGAAATAATGATGCTTGTTAAAGATGTTTCTGCAAAGTAAAAGTTCTTAAGCTTCAAAACACTCTATGCCCTGATTAAAATTTTATTTTATAGAAATATATAGGAAAATTGGTTAAACGGTTTTATCCATTTTGCATAACTTGCCTAATCACAATTTATTACGTCAAAAACGTATTACTCTGCTTGATGTTAAATTTTAAAGTGACCCCCGGGGGTAGGGCGGGGCCACAATGGCCGACCAAAGTTTTATATAGAAATATATAGGAAAATTCTTTAAAAATCTTCTTCTCAAGAACAGCAAAGCTATAATTGCTCATATTTATACGGAAGCATCCTCAGGTAGTGTAGATTCAAGTTTGTTCAAATCATGACCCCCGGGGGTAGGGCGGGGCCATAATGGCTGACCAAAGTTTTATATAGAAATATATAGGAAAACTCTTTAAAAATCTTCTTCTCAAGAATAGCAAAGCCATAATAAATTATTGCTCATATTTATATGGATGCATCCTCAGGTAGTGTAGATTCAAGTTTGTTCAAAAACCATGGGACCAGAAGAGGTGCAACTTAATGTTTATTTCTTAGTGCAGATTCAAGTTAATTCAAATAATGAAGGGCCGCAATGGGCGAACTAAGTTTTATATGGGATTAACAGGAAAAATCTAACACAAAACATACAATTCTTACAAAAAAGCTAAAGAGTTTTGTTAAAAGGACTTCTGTAAAAAATTGTGCATTTTAAGTTGATTAATTCTGTATTTCTATTTTTCTGACAGTAATATTTGACCCTGCCAGTTTTTATGGTCACTCAGAGTATGACTTAGCCATTGCTAAGATGTTTGGTGGCTTCAGCTCTTCTTTTTTTGACAGCTACCACAAAACATACAATTTTTACAAAAAGGCTAAAGAGTTTTGTTAAAACTCTTTAAAAAATTCAATCATTATAAGTTTTATTAATCACTAGTCATTTTTATTGCAATCACAAGCCAATTTTATTTTTGCTATTAATCTGAACTTGTTCCTTAATTTTTTTTCACCTTGTTTTTCAGGAATCATTTTGGAGGCTCCTATAGAGATTCATCCATTTCAACTCTCCGCCGCCTTCTTAAATAATTTAACGCTCTATACTGGCTTATAGATATGGCTCAAAGCTTGTATTTACTTTGCTACATTTACACTGCCTCTTAATTAAATACTTGATTTGCTGCTGAAGTAAAACAAGTCTTCTATTTCAGGTTTTGAAATTTATGAAAACGGTGGATGCTGATCAGAGAGTGGCCAACTTTAGTTCAGAAATAAATGTAGATGTTGCACATTACCAAATCACCATGGAAACACTTCCAAACTATGCACAATACGAGGGCACAGTGACTAAGAACTTGAAGGACAACAAATATGAAGTTTTCCGCAGTATTAGTAGATTAGATCACTATGGCAACCAATCTGCTTGTGTGATGAAGCAGTACCCTGATCTCAGAAAATTTTGTCACTGCAGATAATATTTATGGAATTTGATAAGCCTTTTTTACATATCATGGATTCAAAATCAATTAAATGTGTTCATTGAGGTGGGACAAGAAGTAACTTATCATTATAAGTGATTGAAACTCCTAAATATATACTTCTAGGAATGCAGGCAGCATTTACTGGCATTTGAAGGTTTGGGTTATTATTTTTTATAATATGACTATATAATTGGAGGTTTCGGGGAATACTTGTATAGATTTTGGTGTCTGTCTGTCTGTTTTCCACAAAAATGTTAACTTTTGAATGCTTGGTCCTAGGGTTTAAATATTTCATGTGTATTCCTTGTGACAAGACCAACTTTCTTTGGGTACCAACATTTTTTTATTGCATAAGCTAACCTTGGAGTTTTATTTATTTTGGAAACACTTAAGCAAAATTTTAACTTTGTTCTGACTTTTGAACATTTGATGCTGTGACTTTTACATTTCCCATATGCATACGTTGTGACAACTTTCTTTGGGTACCATTTTCTGTTTTTGAAAAAAAAAAAACAAACAAAAAAACCCAACTTTAGAATGGGTAATACTCAAATTTTTGTATTTCACCTGTATATTCCTTGTGATAATTTTTCTTTTCTTTGAGTAACATTTTTTTTTTTACTTCATGACATTTGACCTGCTTTGAAAAACTTAAACCTTAATTACAATGGTTCCATGCAGGGACATCAGTGATTCACAAACGCATTTTGTTCAAATATTTTTCTCTCTGTGATATTTTGATATAATAGTTTTGTAATGTATTTCATTGCTTATAGAATGCTTGAAAGGAAAACCCAAAGTGGTGAATTTTCTTTTTAATTTGTCATGTCACTGCTCATGTGACTGTGTGAATTTTATTAATTTCTTGTTCATTTCTCATGTTTCTAGATGCCTTTAATCTTTTGTATTTGTATGTATTAAAGATGTACAAATTTACCATTGATGAAATGCATAATTGATTAATAATATCGATCAGTATTGAATTATATGCACTCTTTTGACACAAAGTGTTTTACGTTATTTGTTATATAAACATGTATTTATATATTTTACATTTGTGGGTTTCAATTAGTTGGAAACAAAAATACTGTCTTGATGTTGTTTTACTTGAAATTTTGCATAAAAATATTTTAAATGAATTTCTCTAAAACTGTTGTGGTTTACATTCTGTAGTACTAATCCCACTGTGGGACTCAGGTACCGCTCCTTTGGATGAGTCCATATAAACTGAGGTCCCTTGTCACAGTAGGTGATGGCACTAAAAAGATCCCTCACTGCTCAATGACCCGAGTATAGGTCAAAATTTGCAGCTCTCCACAGGCAAGTGGTGGCGTCTCCATATGAGTGAAAAATTCTCAAGAGGGACGTTAAACAACATACAATCAATCCTTCTAGTACTCCATTTAGTACATGAAGTTCAATTTTAAACTTTTTTTCCTATGTCTCTTTAACCTGCTTGGTCAAATTAGTCATAAAAAATCCATGCAATTACATGAAGTCACACTGTCAATCTATTTATTAATACATGTACCTGTATATGAATCTGTATTACTGAATTTCTTTTTTTTTTATCTAGACAAAATAGAATGGAAGAAAAAGTGAGCAAGCTCACATACCCCACGCTCCCCGAAAACTCAAAGTGCTGAAAATCTCGGAAAAAATGAAAGAATCAGAATTTTCCAGTAATATGCACATCTACACATTGTGTCCTAAATATCTGCAAAGTTTGATGAAATTCTGTGCAGCGGTTTATGAGGAGTTGACAAACTGTTAATCACTATATTCAAGATATCCCAAAAAATCTAAGTTGTAAAGTGCAGAAATTCCCAGAAAAATAAAGGATTCGGAATTTCCTGGTAAAATGCACATCTATACATTGTGTCCTAAATATCTGCCAAGTCTGACGAAATTCTGTGCAGCGGTTTATGAGGGGTCGCACTGACAAAATGTTCATCTGTTGATTCAAGGTATGGCCAAAAATCTAATTTGAAAAGTGCCAAAATTCCCAGAAAAATAAAGGAATCGGAATTTCCTGGTAAAATGCACATCTACACACTGTGTCCTAAATATATGCAAAGTTTGACAAAATTCTGTGCAGCGGTTTATGAGGAGTTGCGCTGACAAACTGTTCATCATTATATTCAAGGTATAGCCAAAAATCTAAGTTAAAAAGTGTGGAAATTCCTGGAAAAAATAAAGGAATCGGAATTTCCTGGTAATATGCACATTTACACATTGTGTCCTAAACACCTGCAAAGTTTGACGAAATTCTGTGCAGCGGTTTATGAGGAGTTGCGCTGACAAACTGTTCATTTCTATATTCAAGGTATGCCAAAAACCTAAGTTTTAACATGTGTGGAAACAAAGTTTTTGGAAAAAATGCATTTTAACTGGTAAGAGTTGCATCTAGGGACTTGCACAAATGGAATTGTATCAAAAATGTTTTTATACATTCTCTGCAAAATTTCCTGGAAATATGCACATCTACACATTGTGTCCTAAATACCTGCAAAGTTTGACGAAATTCTGTGCAGCGGTTTATGAGGAGCGCTGACAAACTGTTCATCTCTATGTAAAAGGTATGGCCAAAAACTTAAGTTTTTAGTGCTGAAATTCCCAGAAAAAATAAGGAATCGGAATTTCCTGGTAATATGCACAGCTACATATTGTGTTCTAAATATCTGCAAAGTTTGAAGAAATTCTGTGCCATGGTTTATGACTAGTTGCACTGACAAACTGTTCATCTCTATATTCAAGGTATGGCCAAATGCCTAAGTTAAAAAGTGCGGAATTTCCCGGAAAAAATAATGGAATCAGAATTCCCTGGTAATATGCACATCTACACATTGTGTCCTAAATACCTGCAAAGTTTGACGAAATTTTGTTCAGCGGTTTATGAGGAGTTGCGCTGACAAAAAAAAAAGGACTGACTGACTGACACTCTGACGGACGGGTCAAAAACATTATACCTCACGCAACTAGTTGCATGGGGTATAAAAATTATTTTGGCTGCAAGTAAGACAGTCTGAGGCTTGAAATGTGCTGTAAATTAGCGTACAATATAAATATCTCATAAATCCACAGGTACCTGGGGGATGTCCCAGGTATTGCCCCCTCTCTTTTCCAATTTCATACCCCCCTCCCCCACTTAAAAAGTGGGAGGCTATAATGATCGTGATGTCAGTCTGTTACACTTATCCATCTCTTATCCGCAACTCCTCTCATACTACTGAATAAAATTTAATGAGACTTTCACAGATTCTTTCATACATAATGCCAATGTGCACCTTCTAGTTTACTTTATCATTTAGTGAACTCAGTGAATTGCAGATAAGAGATGGGTACCTCAAAGTGTAACAGGTGGAAGAACATCCTGATTACTAAATACCCTCCCACTTCTCAAGCAGGGGAGGGGAGGTTATAAAAATGTGAATGTAAAAATACTTTGATAGCCTAGTTAGCTATAAAATTGCCTGGTCATTTCTTTCCATAATCCTCTAACACTAGAACACCTTATCTTATCCTTCATCAATGAATAAAAAGTCTGTAAAATAGTTGGTCATGTGTTTCCATCTTTGTGACATTTAATAATTTGTATCTCAAAAGTATTTTACTAACAAAGGCAAATAATTTTCATTAGCTGACAGAAATATAAAGATCAAAATAAACTAACTTTGTAATGGGAGAATCCAAATCTCCAGAAAAATAGCACGAAAACTTTCTCTGAATGTGCTGATATCCAGTCAATCAAAATTAATACCATTAGTTCAATTTAATTTCAATTGACAATACCTGGGAGTGCTGCAAGCACCAGTAATCTTATATATAATAAATGTGTCTTATTGAAAAACTTTATTAGAAATTATGAAAGAAAAAAAATTAAATATTGCATGATGTTATCTGACTATAAATACATAATATTTCAAGCATTAATATTTTTTGGGATTTGAGCTCTACAAAAAAGTTATACGAGCAGTATATGTTTCTCAAACAGTGGCCTGCTTAAGTAGTCTCCCTTTAATAAGATATCTGACCTGACAGTATTACTCACATTTTATATTTCTTAAAAGATTATTTTTTAATTGCATTAATTGGTCAATCAATGTTGAATAAATGTAGAACTTTTCCACTGTTTCTCACAAAAATGTTTGCTACTTTGTGTCCATCATATCAGTTTGCCAAGAATATCCATCATTATTAATCAATCCAAGTTTGTTCGCTATCAGTTTGTGTCCATCATATCAATTATCCAAGAATATATCCACCGTTATTACCTGGTAATCAATCCAAGATTGTTAGCTAGTTTGTGTCCATCACTGGAGTTATCAAAGAATATATCCACCGTTATGAATCAATCCAAGTTTGTTAGCTAGTAGTTTGTGTTCATCTGACACTGAAATTATCCAAGAATATTTCCACCGTTATTAATCAATCCAAGTTTGTTAGCTAGTTTGTGTCCATCACTGAAGTTATCCAAGAATATATCCACTGTTATTGATTAATCCAAGTTTGTTAGCTAGTTTGTGTCCATCACTGGAGTTATGCAATAATATACATCATCATTAATCAATCAAAGTGTGAAAGTCATTACACATGGAAAAATGGCTCCTCTTCCCAAAGATTGGCATACGTTGGAACTCCTGAAGTTATTATAATGGATGAAAGCTAAAAGAAAACGAAATATTTAAATATACTTTTGACAAAATACTTTTTTTTTTATCTTACATATATGCATACTGAAATCAAGCATGAAATACATGTATATATGTTCAAAATTAAATATTTTGTCCACATTGGAGTAATTTTATCACATGACTCACTTGTAAAACGTACACCTACCCTAGGGGTCATGATTTGAACAGATTTAAATCTAAAATCTGTTCTTTTATAGAGAAATTTTTTCCGAGATATATTTCTACCAGGTATATGAAATTTTGATTGTGGCCTCCAATCCCCAGCAAAACCCCCTTTGTATGATTTGATCAAACTTGAATGTAAATTTCACTGTGGATTGAATCTTTAATTCACATAAATTTGATTGGCTTAAATTGTTGAGAAAGATGTTTCAGACAACTAAACGTTAATGAAATTGAATAAAATTTACAAAAAATGCCTATTTGCAATTATATTTTTTATATCCCAGTGCATCAAATTTTATTTTTTGTCCCTAAAGGATGAAAAATAGGAGAAAACTCTTCTAGAATAATATAGGAACCACCAGGAACTCGAGAAGTGAGATGAAGATTCTACAACCCGAGCCAAGTGCGGTCCTGGGCCTGTAGACTCCTAGATGGAAGCTGTGTTAGATGCCTCACACTAACAAGATGCCCATGGGCCACATTGCTCACCTGAGTAACTTTGGTCATGCTTTTCTTTACTATATTCCCCCTTGTAATACCTATTACCGGTATGACCCCACCCTACCCCTGGTATCATGATTTTAAGAATTTAGAATCTACATTGTTCCAGATTGCTTCAACATAATTTTCAGCTTTTTCAGCTGGCCAAGTGGTTCTTAAAAAGATTTTTTCAATAAAATTAGATTCAAAACTTCGATTCTCTATTGTGGCCATGTCTACCCACCATGGGTTCATGATTTGAAGAATTTAGAATCCACACTATTCCAGCATGCTTCCAGGTAAGCTTCAGCTTTTCTGACCCAGTAGTTCTTAAGAAGATCCTATGTATTTCAATGTAAAACTTGAATTCCCCCTGCCATACCCCTGGAAGTCATGATAAAAAAAGGAACAATTTAGAATCTACACTTCCACAAAAGTTTCAGCTTTTCCAGTGGTTCTTGAGAAGATTTTTTATTGACCCCACCTATTTTGTAATTTCTCTGTTATCTCCTCCTAGAAATGGAACTTGGCCCTTTATTTTTATAACTCAAACTCCCATTTACCCATAAATCCTTCTAATAAATTTGGTTAAAATTGGCCCAGTGGTTCTTAAGAAGAAGTTGAAATTTTGATAAGTGGGATGGACAGACAAAAAAAAAGGTGATCAGAAAAGCTCTTTTAGCTCAGGTGAGATGAAAATTATACCAAGTCCTTCACCAAGAAAGGACTGCTAAGTGGAGGAATATTGCTTTTAAAGAAAACTTACAGAAGTTTCCAAACTGTAATGACCATTTACTGGACTGGATTCAGCATCAGGAGAAAAAACCAGGCATGGATCCTTTCCATCAGATGTAAGGAGTGCCATTATACCATTCAACGAGAATATGTGGGAAGATCTGGTAGGGGTCAAAGAGTTGCACAGCTTAATGTGACCATAGCTGTTGGTCATTTGGGTACCACAAGTAGAGCGAAGGCATGGCTTCTTAGTGCTAATGTTAAAACAGCAACATCCGCCAACATGCAACAGACCTGTAACAAAGCAGGGAAAATTATCACAGACATGAACAAAACTATAATGAAAAAATAATGCAGAACATTCAAAAACTTCATGAACAAGATGTGTTTGTGAAACAATTATGCCCCTATATGGCAACTTAGCGAAGGTTAGACCTTTATAAAATGAAAATCAAATAGGTTGGTACACAAAGTAATGCCTTCTCACAAGAAATGTCATTGTGAAATATGAAAGCCCTAACACAACCTGTTCAAAAGTTATTGCCAAGGTTAAAGTTTTTTAAAGGTTGGTCAAACTCCAAGGTCAAGGTCAGAGTTGTTGGTTTTTTAAGAAAGGTCTTGCCATAAGGATTATATACCTATGTTAAGTATGAAAACCCTAGCCCTAACCCTTCAACACAGTTTTGGCCAAGGTTAAAGTTTCTTAGAAGTATGTCAAACTCCAGAGTCAAGGTCAAAGGGTCAAAGTTGTTGGTTTTTAAAGAAAGGTCTTATCACAAGGAATACATATGTTAAGTAGAAATCCCTAGCCATAACCCTCAAAGTTATGGCCAGGGTTAATTTTTTAAGGCCAAGGTCTTATCACAAAGAATACATATGTAAAATATGAAAGTCCTTGAACCAACTGTTCAAAAGTTATGGCCACAGTAAAAGTTTGGTATTTTTGTGTACAAGTGTGTCAAACTCCAAGGTCAAAAGGTCAAATTTATTGGTACCCAAAGAAAAGTATTATAACATGGAATAAACCTGTGAAATATGAAAGCCATAGCCCCACCCAGTCAAAAGTTAGGGGCAAGTTTAATGTTTTTGCGGACAAACAGACAAACAGGCAGATGGGCAAAGCAAACACTATATACCTTCCGTATCTTCGATTGGGGAGGGGGCATAAAATGTGGACTTTCTGTTACCCCCATGAAAGGTAATGAATGAAAGGAGATGTCTGATATGATAAGACCACTTTCAGTGCCATTTAGGAAACCCGGCCAATTCCAGGCTGCCATCCAAGTGAATTTTACTGTAAGTGAAATTGTTACTTAGAGGAAAATTTTTTTTGCCAGTGTTCTGTGGGAGAAAGGCGCAAACCTGAGAAACAGAGAAAAGAAAGTTACCTGCTCAGGGTACAAAGACTGCATTATAATGCAACCATTCCTCCGGAGACCTAACCATTGGAGATGAGAAGAGATGGGCAGCTAATTGTGTTGGTGAGTTACAAAGTGATGACTGTCCACTAGTCATATCCCATTTCACTAGTGATGGAGACAGTGCCACTGCATCTGAAAAACAAGGACATGTGATTGAAAACATTGAGGACTTGCATGATGTCACTTCTTTGACTCTCAAAGAAAACAGACTGCTAACTTAAGGTCAGACGAGACGTTCCTCAAAATCTGTTTTGTATATCTTCGTAATGTATGAAAAATATTCAAAATTTTGATAACATTCTGATTTCCAAACCAGTTTCTAAATGTTTTTGAAAAATCCAAACACTTAAACATTTGGAATTGGAAAATTATTTTTCTTCTCCAAAGGATTATATAAGAAAAACTACCCCTAGTATCTTGCAGAAGTGCCTGGTAAGGTACCTCAATTTTTTATGAGTAAGCATGTTTAAGTAGCAATAATTCAATGACAAACTCTTAGAAAAAAATATCTATTATTAAGGAAGGTCTCGTCTGTCCTTAAAGGCTCCGTTCAGCAATCATGTTTCCAGGAAGAACCAAAGGCATTAGAAAATCCATGCAGAGAAGATTTGCTTTGGACCTGAAGCTTCAATACAAGAAAGAACCAAAGGCATTAGAAAATCCACGCAGAGAAGATTTGCTTTGGACTGAAGCTTCAATACAAGACAGACAATGATAATTGCTCAATAACACTACTTATAGGAGACTTACCTTTGATGAAGTGGGCTATGTCTTTAAATGTCAGTTCTTTCGTAAGCTGCAGCTACCACTTACAATGTGGAAAGTCATGTCAACTTCATTCCTTTTTCTGTTGTGGACTGAAAGCAATATGCCTAATATTGACAAATGTAGGAACTGTTCTCTCATGAAATTAGAAATTATCAATAGTTTTCACCTGGCAATGGCCAACTGACTGATCAATCAACGAAGCCTAGCTATGGATAAATATCAGCTTTTTTCAAGTCAATGTCAACATTGCAGATCCAGACCCTAGGCGTGATGCAATGTTGATTTTTAACTCCATTTTCAAGCCTCAGTGATATCGTTATACTATAACATTATTATACAAATGCAATTTACAAATGTTAAATAAGACATTTTTACAATTAAATGCATAATAATTCCTGATCTTACCAATTTCGATGTTATGAAAAAATGTTGATCTTTAGCTTATCTGAACTTCCGGCTTGAACGAAAACAAAGCCACGTCAGTTTTAGCAGGAAAAGCCCGGATAATATAACTTTTTTTTAGCGGGAGATTTAAAGGCGATATTTAATAAATAATAGTTTTTATTCAACAGCTTTTCAATATTTATGAACTTTTAATTTTAAAAAGGGCATTGTATATTCTTTAGAAGGCTTAATCAAAGAGACCTATCAAATAGCCTAGCAGTGACGTAACATCGTTTTAGAGGGGAAAAGGGGGGGGGGGGTTCAGCCTCAGGGGAAAAATCAACCTATCTGAAAAAAAACTTGACAAGAAAAGAAGGAAAACTTATCAAACTCGAGAATCCTATTTCGAGAGGGGGCGGCTGGAGGTTCCAATGTCTTTCAGTATCATTTTCTTTCACTCAAACATACTGCACCACCCTTATTTGACTGCAAAAAAAAGGGGGAGGGGAGTCTTTCAATGAACATTAATATCTGTAGTATCTATAGTAAAACTTAAAGGTTATGTCAGACCCCCCAAACCCTGATGGTATGTTCAGGCACATCTGCCTTCATGAATACAATTACTCTGTAGGCTCACGATCACTTTTATCTTTACAATCACTCTGTATCCCGACAGTCACTATATATCCTTAGTATATATCCTTACAATCACTCTGTATCCCATCAATCTTTCTGTATCTTCAAAGAAACTCTGTATCCTCACAGAAAATCTGTATCGGACTATCCTAACTATTAAATTGTATCCTCACAATCAATTATGCATCTTTACAATTACTCTTTATCCTCAAAATCATTCTGTATCCTTACAATTGCTCTTTAATAATAGTAGTAATTGAGATGATAAAGAGCCATATTAAGGATACAGATAACAGAATGATTCTGAAGATACAGAGTGATTAAGAGGACATATTCACTGTGAAAATAAAGAGTGATTGTGAGGAAACAGAGTGATTATGAGTATACAGAGAGATTGTTAGAATACTGGGTGATCGTGAGGATACAGAGTAATTGTGAAGGTATAGAGTTGTGAGGATACAGAGTGATTGTGAGGATAAAGAGTGATTGTGAAGATACAGAATAATAATGATGATACATTATGATTGTGAGGATACAAAGTGATTGTGGGGAGTCATAATCATACAGAGAAATCATGAGGATACAGAGTGCTTGTGAAGAATACAAAGTGCTTATGAGGATACAGAGGGATTGTGAGGATACAGTGTGATTGTGGGGATACAGAGTAATTGTTAGAATACTGAGTGATCTTGAGGATATTGGTTTTCTTACCAATTATCAATTCTGTACCTCTTATATGTCATGATACAGGTTTAAATGTCAACTAACAAACCTTAAACTGTAAAAGTCGGTGCTTCTCGCAAAAGTCCATTAAAATCACTCTGTATCCTCACAATAACTCTTTATCTTCACAAGTACTCTGTATCCTCACAAGCACTCTGTATCCCCATGATTTCTCTGTATCCTCATAATTTCTCTGTATCCTCATAATATCTCTATATCTTCACAATTACTCTGTATCCTAACAATCAAACTGTATCCTCATAATAACTCTCTATCCTCAGAATCACTCTCTATCTTCATAATCACGACTGACTCTCTATCTTCACAAGCACTCTGTATATCCTCATGATTTCTCTGTATGATTATGACTCCCCACTGGCACAATCACTTTGTATCCTCACAATCACAATGTATCATCATTATTATTCTCTATCTTCACAATCACTCTGTATCCTCACCATCAAACTGTATCCTCACAATCACTCTGTATCCTCACAATCACCCTGTATCCTAGTAATTTCTCTGTATCCTCACAATCACTCTGTATCCTCACCATCACACTCTATCTTCACAATCACTCTGTATCCTCTCAATCACCCTGTATCCTAGTAATTTCTCTGTATCCTCACAATCACCCTGTATCCTAGTAATTTCTCTGTATCTTCACAATCACTCTGTATCCTCACCATCAGACTCTATCTTCACAATCACTCTGTATCCTCACAATCACCCTGTATCCTAGTAATTTCTCTGTATCCTCACAATCACTCTGTATCCTCACAATCACCCTGTATCCTAGTAATTTCTCTGTATCTTCACAATCACTCTGTATCCTCACCATCACACTCTATCTTCACAATCACTCTGTATCTTCACAATCACCCTGTATCCTAGTAATTTCTCTGTATCCTCACAATCACTCTGTATCCTCACAATCACCCTGTATCCTAGTAATTTCTCTGTATCCTCACAATCACTCTGTATCCTCTCAATCACCCTGTATCCTAGTAATTTCTCTGTATCTTCACAATCACTCTGTATCCTCACAATCACCCTGTATCCTAGTAATTTCTCTGTATCTTCACAATCACTCTGTATCCTCACCATCACATTCTACCCGGTATCTTCACAATCACTCTGTATCCCCATGGCCCCAGGGTCAGGGGTTCTAGTGCTAGGGTGGGGCTATATAGATTATATAGTGAAAATGCATTATTTCTTTGAAAAAAAACAACAACAAAGTACATAGTTATGATTAGCAAGAGTGCCTCTTCCAAAATTGTGAATTTTATTGCCCTAGGGTCAGGGGTTGTGTTGTTAGGGCGGGGCTGTATTGATTACATCATAAAAATGCATTAATTCTTTGAAAAATTCTTCTTCCACAATCACTCTGTATCCTAGTAATTTCTCTGTATCCTCACAATCACTCTGTATCCTCACAATCACCCTGTATCCTAGTAATTTCTCTGTATCTTCACAATCACTCTGTATCCTCACCATCACACTCTATCTTCACAATCACTCTGTATCCTCACAATCACCCTGTATCCTAGTAATTTCTCTGTATCCTCACAATCACTCTGTATCCTCACAATCACCCTGTATCCTAGTAATTTCTCTGTATCTTCACAATCACTCTGTATCCTCACCATCACACTGTATCCTCGTAATTTCTCTGTATCTTCACAATCACTCTGTATCCTCACAATCATTCTGCATCCTCACAATCACCCTGTATCCTAGTAATTTCTCTGTATCTTCACAATCACTCTGTATCCTCACAATCACCCTGTATCCTAGTAATTTCTCTGTATCTTCACAATCACTCTGTATCCTCACAATCACTCTGTATCCTCACAATCACCCTGTATCCTAGTAATTTCTCTGTATCCTCACAATCACTCTGTATCCTCACAATCACCCTGTATCCTAGTAATTTCTCTGTATCTTCACAATCACTCTGTATCCTCACCATCACACTCTATCTTCACAATCACTCTGTATCTTCACAATCACCCTATATCCTAGTAATTTCTCTGTATCCTCACAATCACTCTGTATCCTCACAATCACTCTGTATCCTAGTAATTTCTCTGTATCCTCACAATCACACTGTATCCTAGTAATTTCTCTGTATCCCCACAATCACCCTGTATCCTAGTAATTTCTCTGTATCTTCACAATCACTCTGTATCCTCACCATCACATTCTACCCGGTATCTTCACAATCACTCTGTATCCCCACAATCACTCTGTATCCTAGTAATTTCTCTGTATCCTCACAATCACTCTGTATCCTCACAATCACCCTGTATCCTAGTAATTTCTCTGTATCTTCACAATCACTCTGTATCCTCACCATCACACTCTATCTTCACAATCACTCTGTATCCTCACAATCACCCTGTATCCTAGTAATTTCTCTGTATCCTCACAATCACTCTGTATCCTCACAATCACCCTGTATCCTAGTAATTTCTCTGTATCTTCACAATCACTCTGTATCCTCACCATCACACTGTATCCTCGTAATTTCTCTGTATCTTCACAATCACTCTGTATCCTCACAATCATTCTGCATCCTCACAATCACCCTGTATCCTAGTAATTTCTCTGTATCTTCACAATCACTCTGTATCCTCACAATCACCCTGTATCTTAGTAATTTCTCTGTATCTTCACAATCACTCTGTATCCTCACAATCACTCTGTATCCTCATAATCACCCTGTATCCTAGTAATTTCTCTGTATCCTCACAATCACTCTGCATCCTCACAATCACCCTGTATCCTAGTAATTTCTCTGTATCCTCACAATCACTCTGTATCCTCACAATCACTCTGTATCCTAGTAATTTCTCTTTATCCTCACAATCACTCTGTATCCTCACAATCACCCTGTATCCTAGTAATTTCTCTGTATCTTCACAATCACTCTGTATCCTCACCATCACACTCTACCTTCACAATCACTCTGTATCCTCACAATCACCCTGTATCCTAGTTATTTTTCTGTATCTTCACAATCACTCTGTATCCTCACAATCACACTCTATCTTCACAATCACTCTGTATCCTCTCAATCACCCTGTATCGTAGTAATTTCTCTGTATCCTCACAATCACTCTGTATCCTCACAACCACCCCGTATCCTAGTAATTTCTCTGTATCTTCACAATCACTCTGTATCCTCACAATCACCCTGTATCCTAGTAATTTCTCTGTATCCTCACAATCACACTGTATCCTCACAATCACTCTCTATCTTCACAAGCACTCTGTATCCCCATAATTTCTCTCTATGATTATGACTCCACACAATCATTCTGTATCCTCTCAATTTCTCTGCATCCTCACAGTTACTCTTTAGTCCCCTTGTTTGTAGTCTCATCATGAATTTATATTCACTTATTCTTAACTTACTTCACAAGCCTTTAATACATACCTTTAATTGAATTTACAGAAAAATTAAGGAAAAAACAAAGCCGATTTTGGAATTGATTTTGGCATATCTGGGAAAGTAATGTATAAGTAGAATTTTTAGCGAGGATTTAATTTTGGCAATATTAGCGAGGGTCCTGGGATTGCTAAAATTGAATATCGCTAAATATTAATTGCATTTTATTTGTAATAGCTTCTTTCGTAAGCATTTTACAATCGCTAAAATTACCTCTCGCTAAAAATAAATTACCAATTTTTAAGGAAAAATCACTAAATTTGTGACTCCCTAAAATTTCCACTTATACGGTATACAGAATTTAAGAATAAACTTTGGTAGTAATATAGATTATTTTGAGAAAAGAAATAAATAGAAAGTCAACTTTTATTAATTTGATTAAAAAGGTTTTTTTCGGTGAATTTTGGTACCCTATGAAAGGAGTTCCTTTACCTTAAGTTTTTTAACATCCCAAATTTTTTGTAACTCAGGTTTAAGCAATACAATGACCTGTGATTTATCCCAGCTCTAACATTACATCCCCATCCCTCTATGAATCTTTTATACATTTAAAGCTCACATGGTACCAAATGAAAAGAAAAACATAGGTAATCAGAGATTACAGAGCTCACCTCAACGAATGTTGTCTTTAAGTAAGGCAAAGTCACACAATTAACCAACAAAAAGTATACATTCCAAAAATGAAAATATTTTTAAAAGCAATTTTGATCTGATACTTTGAAATAGACCTACATAAAAAATTTAAACTACTTCTTCTTCATGAAAATGTAATGAAAATCCAGCATCTGAAGCAAATTTGAGAGTTTTCATCTCTTGATGCAGCATTTGTGAAAGTTTGGTTTATACAATGTTATATAAGCCTTATAGTTTTTGGTAATAGACCTGCAACCATAACTTTTACCTTGTCTATTATCTGAAAAATGTATGTCCAATTCAGCATCCGAAGCAAGTCCATTAGTGTGCATCCTTAGATGTATCATCCATGCAAGTTTGCTCATTATAGGGCTCATAGTTTATTGGAAATGAAACATGCATTAAAACTAACATTTTCACTCATCCACAAAAAGTAGGTCAGATTCAGCTTCCGAAGCAAGCCTGGAAGTATGCATCCTTAGATGTATCATCTATGCAAGACTGGTCATTAAAGAACTCATAGTTCCTTGGAAATGAAACCTGCACCAAAAACTTTTAACTATTCACTCAACCGGAAAATGTAGGTCAGATTCAGCATCCGAAGCAAGCCTGGTAGTGTGCATCCTTAGACGTATCATCCATGCAAGTTTGGTCAACATAGGGCTTAAAGTTACTTGCAAATGAAACCTGCACCAAAAACATTAACCTGTTCGCTCAACTGGAAAATGTAGGTCAGATTCAGCATCCGAAGCAAGCCCGGTAGTATGCATCCTTAGATGTATCATCCATGCAAGTTTGGTCAACATAGGGCTTATAGTTACTTTGAAATGAAACCTGCACCAAAAACTTTAACCTGTTCACTCAACTGGAAAATGTAGGTCAGATTCAGCATCCGAAGCAAGCCCGGTAGTATGCATCCTTAGATGTATCATCCATGCAAGTTTGGTCAACATAGGGCTTATAGTTACTTGCAAATGAAACCTGCACCAAAAACATTAACCTGTTCGCTCAACTGGAAAATGTAGGTCAGATTCAGCATCCGAAGCAAACCCGGTAGTATGCATCCTTAGATGTATCATCCATGCAAGTTTGGTCAACATAGGGCTTATAGTTACTTGGAAATGAAACCTACACCAAAAACTTTAACCTGTTCACTCAACCGGAAAATGTAGGTCAGATTCAGCATCCGAAGCAAGCCCGGTAGTATGCATCCTTAGATGTATCATCCATGCAAGTTTGGTCAACATAGGGCTTATAGTTACTTGCAAATGAAACCTGCACCAAAAACTTTAACCTGTTCACTCAACCGGAAAATGTAAGTCAGATTCAGCATCCGAAGCAATCCCGGTAGTATGCATCCTTAGATGTATCATCCATGCAAGTTTGGTCAACATAGGCCTGATAGTTACTTGGAAATGAAACCCACACCAAAAACTGCACCAAAAATGTTAACCTGCTCCAAAAACATTAACCTGGTAATTCCTTTGCTGAAATTGCAGCATCTGAAACTTTGTCTGGTACAATAAAACACACTAAAACCATTTTCCATGCATGTCTAATCAGTATAGGACACAGAAGTAATTAAAAAGAAAACTGCTCCGAAAAACTTAACCTTAACCTGGGACGCCGACGCCGACACCGATTCTCGTTCAAAGTTTATAATTCTTGTATTTTCATAGCTGGCAGTCTATAAAATTCTACTAATATTATTTATAAGTTTTACAATGCTTGCTTACAAGTATCATCGTTTCAGTTTTAGAAGGCCGATCACATTCATGTCAATGTTTTAAAGTAAACAAAAAGGAAACATGCCTCAGATTGGATGTCCATTTACAAAACATCTTCAGCGGCAGGGGGCCTAGGTGTTCCCTAGACCCCGCCTTACTATTTGTGATTTCAGAATGTTGGCAGCTCTGCGAGGGTATTACATAAGCTCCCCCAACTTCGTTGAGGTGAGCTAAAAATTATCTCAAGCCTCTGTATTCCAATCCAGTACCTTTGCTATTGAAGATCACATGGAACAGACATTTATGTGATGAAATATTAACAAAATCGTTTTGTTTTCCTCCTTAAATTCATACATCAAATACATGTATATTGACTTAAGATAATCTAGCATCTTGCATCTAATCCTTTGAAAACATCCTGCAGAGGTATCATTTTAAACAAAATCAATAAGCAGTCCTATTCCTTAGTACTGAATATCTGACCTGCTTTATTTGGTTGTACGGGAGGGGTTGGGTTTGTCGGTGTCGGACGTTTTCTTGGCACTACAGATGTTTGTATAGGTAAATTCAGAGAATTGGTCTGTGGCATTGCTTGACCTTTAGGTCGTGACCTTGGGGTCACAGTTGTGCTCTCAATTGGCTGAACTGGGGTATTTCTGCAAGTTAAAATAACAGTTCCCAAACACATTCACATATGCATGTATAAGCATCAACAAATACCAGAAATTATTGACAAACAAGAGGCCCACGGGCCTTATAGGTCACCTGATTATCATGAAACAACTTTCCAAATATTAAATTTGGTTTGTGTTTTAAACTAGATTCCATGAAATTCAAGATTTTGAAAGAAGCGCCATTGCTTATCATAATTATACACTTTATAGAATTATAGAAAGTGTAATTATACACTTTTTAGAATGCTTACTCTAGTTACTTAATACCCAGAGTTAGATCAGAGTAAGAAAGAGAAAATGCATTTTCACTTTATAACCAGCTAGTGGTGCACCCCACCCTTCAGCAACCACTGACCCTGGGGCCACACATTTCAAAATTTTGGAAATTTTATCATAAATTTTATTTCAACATAAACGGTTGATTAATACCACAGCAGATTTCAAAGCATTTAATATTTATCTTCAGACTATGTACTTTACCCCCCCCCCCTTCCCGATATCCTTGACCCAGAGAACATGAAATTTATCATTTTGCTAGATGCACCTTTCTTCATCATAAATATATAAACTAAGATCATTCGCATAATACCTAGGAGCAATGGAATAGATTTTCAAAGAATTCATGCATTTTCACTATATATAATCATTAGAGCTCCACCCTAACACCAGAACCCCTGACCCAGGGGCCATGAAATTCATAGTTTTGGAAGAAGCATAATTCCTCATCATAACTATGTACATAGTTCATTTGTTTAATACCAAGGAGCAGAGAAGATGATTTTTGAGAAACAATGTATTTTCACTATATAGGCAATAAAGCCTAGCCCTTACATCACAACCCCCAACCCAGGGGCCACAAAATTCACAATTTTGGAAGAGACACTCTTGTTCATCATAACTTTGTACTTAGTTTATTTAATACCCAGGAGCAAAGAAGAAGATTTTTAAAGAATTCATCCATTTTCACTATATAATCAATAGAGCCCCGCCCTAGAACCCCTGACCCTGGGGCCATAAAATTCACAATTTGGAGGATGCACTCTTGGTCATCATAACTATGCACTAAGTTAGCCTGTTTAATGCTAAGGAGCAGAGAAGAAGATTTTTGAAGAATTAATGTTTTTTTTTACTATACAATCAATAGAGCCCCGCCCTAACACCAGAACCCCTGATCCAGGGGCCATGAAATTCACAATTATTGAAGAGGCACTCTTGGTCATCATAACTATGTTCTTAGTTAGTTTATTTAATACCCAGGAGAAGAGAAGACGTTTTTTTAAATAATGCACTTTTACTATATGTTCTTTATAGCCCCGCCCTTACACCAGAACCCCTGACCCAGGGGCCATGAAATTCACAATTATTGAAGAGGCACTCTTGGTCATCATAACTATGTTCTTATTTAGTTTATTTAATACCCAGGAGAAGAGAAGACGATTTTTAAAGAAATAATGAACTTTTACTATATGATCTATATAGCCCCGCCCTAACACCAGAACCCCTGACCCAGGGGCCATGAAATTCACAATTATTGAAGAGGCACTCTTGGTCATTATAACTATGTTCTTAGTTGGTTTATTTAATACCCAGGAGCAGAGAAGAAGATTTTCAAAGAAATAATGCACTTTTACTATATGATCTATATAGCCCCGCCCTAACACCAGAACCCCTGACCCAGGGGCCATGAATTTCACAATTTTGGTAGAGGACTCAATGCTGATTACAATCATGTCAACAGTTTGACTGCTTGATGTCCAGGAGTAAAGAAGAAGATTTTTAAAGATTGCATTAATTTTAGTGGTTTTGGCCCCACCCCTCAGGCCCCAGGGGGGCAGGGACCATGAAATTCACAATTTTTGTTCCTCTTTATCTATAGATGCTGTATACCAAATTTGATTGAAACTGGTTCAGTAGTTCCAGAGAAGAAGTTAAAAATGTTCAAAAGTTTACGAACGACGTACGACACACGACGTACGACGAACGACGACAGACGAAAACGGATAGCAATAGGTCACCTGAGTTTACTCAGGTGACCTAAAAATACAGCATCCAGAATATTCATGGAAAAGCTTCCTTACTTTGAAGATGAAGTTTTGACTTGTCTAGATTCTGATTCTGTTAGAGGTACCGGTAATCTGCTCAGATCTGGCAAAGGGGCACCCTACAAAATATGGTATTCTGTTTATCAATCTCTTCATCTAATACTGGCTGGAATTATATTTTGAGATAGTATTCATCATACAGAAAACAATCAAAAAGAAACAAAAATACATTAACACTGTACACATAAAGCCCTAGACATGTCAAGATTGTTCAGTATCATGACCTACATTCATGTTAGGGACAGGGCAGTCTCTGTGAGACATACTAAATGCCAGCCACGACACCTGATAAATATCTGGTCGCTTCTCTGGATCAACCTCCAGTATGTATCCTAGAAAACATATTTTTACTTTTATTAGCTACAGTAAGAACTGCAAGTCAATTTCCCTTATTCTATATGACAATAAATCATAATGTAAATCCATATCACAATAAATCAATTAAATCCATGACTTACCGATAAGAGAATGCATCATCTTTGAGTATCGTGAATCATCAGGGATGGTGAAGTTTCCACTCTGGACAGCTAATGTACTCTCACCAAATGGTAAAGTGAAGAAACACAACTTGTAGAGCAAACAACCAAGTGCCTGTCAACAAAAAAATATATAAAAAGAACAGTTCAACAAAGAGATAATGCTCTCAAAAAAGTACCTTTCACAGGCAATATATATATTTTTTTTATGATTTATCATTGACCATGTATACCAGATAGTGGTTCATACTGTTATTGTCATAAAATTGCACCTTCTTCTAAATACTTTTGATGATAAATTCTTGCCTTTTATTTCACAATAGACTCTGAATACTTACCCAGATATCACTTTTTGTGGTGATTGGTTTTCCTCCATACAAATCTACCATTTCTGGAGCTCTGTAGGAAACTGTGGTATACCTTAAAATAATCCATAAAGACACTGACTTAAAATACAGGTACAGCTGAAAATGTTTATTCTTACAAAAACAAACATGTGACAGTAAGGCATAATTCAATATATATTTGTAGTGAATCCGAAAGACAGGGAACAGCTACCAGAATGGATCTGAATCTTACTTTCTGATTTCTTCTTCTATCTGCTGGACATTTTGTTGACCAGGTAAGACAGCTTTAGCAGTAGCACTCCCAAAGTCACAGAGTACATAATGTCCACTGTCAGACACCAAAATGTTCTCAACCTGAAAAATATATTACAAGTTTGTCATTTGTTGTATTAAGGTCCCTTTAGTTTATTTTGAATTTGTCATTCTTTATACAAAATAAAATATTGAAATTAAGTGGAAATATTGGAATTTCTAAAATTAACTTATAAATCTTCTTGCTTGACTACTTAAAAATGCATTTAAATCAATGTTAAATAAGGTCAATATTTTCAAAATCTTAACTTAATTAAATTTCATCTTTCTTTACAATTTTCTGTGACACTTACATGTGCATCCTCTCTGTATTACTGGTGCCTTACCTTTAAATCTCGGTGTATTATGGGGGTCTGACAGTGATGTAACCTAGCCACTGCCTCGCATACATCACAGAATATCCTAAGAACCTCTTTTTCTGAGAAGCCTGAGTTGATTTTTTCATTCATCTGTTGTATCACATGATCTATTTAAAAAACAAACATGGCAAAGTGACTAAGTCTCACATTAAACACGCTAAAAAATGTTTGGTAGTGTGCATCCCGATTCAACATCTTGAACAAGTTTGGTCCAGGTAAGATCTAAAAATACTTAAAGACAGACCTGCTCAAAAATATTCAATTGTCCAATCACCTGTTTTTTTCATCTGGAAGAGACTGGTCAGACCCAACATTTGAAGCAATTTTGTAGAGTGCATCAACAGATGCATCATCATCCATGCATGTTTGATCATCATAGAGCTTTCAGTAAATTGGAAATGAACCTGCTTCAATAAATGTAGGTCAGATCAAGGATCTGAAACATGTGTGCAGTATTGCACATCCTTATATGCATCATCCTTACAAGTTTTGTCCAGGAATGGCTTATAATCACAGGGAAATGTCAGCAGCAGCTCATAAAACTTAAACAGCATCCCAGTGTCAACACCAAAGCCAATGCAAGAATTTAAGCCATAATAAATTTTTTAATTACTTGTAGTTGATATGCATCTCTCTTTACACTCACCTCTGCAGTACTGCATTAACAGCATCACCTCATATACTTTGTTTGGTGCCATAGAAATGCTTGAGTCCACATAGCTTATGATGTTCTTATGACCACTGAGAGTTTTCTGAAATGGAAAAGGTGGAATTAAATTACCAGTTAAGATTAAAAGGCAATTTTATTTTCACATTTATAGGTATTAAGTAGATTTACATAAATTTTTGTTGAAAATGTTTCCTTACTGAAGAGGCAAAATAGCTTTTTTATTGGTTATAATCTGTTGCACTAAATCCTCCATCTACCACCTTTTTCAATACAAAATAGGGTAAAATTGCTGAGATCTATGAGCACAACTTTTTTACCTCGATTTTTTATTTCTGGCTTAGCATCATAAAAGTTTTACTTTGCTTTTGCTTTGATCTAATTCAGCCAAGTATCCTTAATTCTAAAACTGTGTTAACAAAGAAATTGTGAGATGATCTCCAGTTTTCATTCAGTCATCAAGGGTTTGGTTAACTGGTTAACAGCTAAAACCTTAAGGGCCATGATGGGATGGGATAGTTGGGGGGTTAGAAACTAACATATCAATTTATCTATTCGGTGTGAGTGAGATTCCAATACCTCTTTCATCAAACTCTTGACAAAAACAATTTTCTTGGGCAAGCCCTTGGGCTATCCTACTCACAGCCAGTGGATCTGAGTACAATATCAGCATCCTTTTATGGTGTTTTTTCTACTTACTGCTATATGAATCTCTCTTTTGCAGACAGTCAGATCATGATCATTGTTTACAAACAATCTTTTGAGTGCATAATGATTTCCATTCTGTGCCTTCACCAGGAATACAATTGCAAAGCCACCTAAAGAAGATCAATATTTTAATGATGAATTTATAACATAATTGAGTGAAAGTGATCTTGGAAAATTGGCTGTAGGTATTATCACTTTTAATTGCACGTATGGTTATAGTAGGGAAAAATTAATATATAAGAGAATATTAACTATATTATCAATTTATCATGCATATTATAAATACATAACAATCAAATTCTAGTGTATGTTTAGCACAAAATCTATAAAAATGCAATATTAAACCATAATTGAGAAGACTACAAATGTTTACTAAACACAGTGATATCATCAGGGCAATCAGCATTTGAAAAGTGAGAAATGTAGATCTGCACTTTTAAACCAATTGTATTGCGTACCGCCCCATATCCATCACCTTACAAAGTATTCTGAACACTTGTAAGAATGTTTATAAAAATATGATAGCTATAATTAAAAATTCGTTTCAGATGATGAGATCAAATATAAATTTACAATGAATTAAAGAAATAAAAAGCAGTAACTTTTAGGGGGATGCCCATAAACTTTTATGGGGTAGACACGCCCCCTTTCACTTCATTTTATTTAATTTTTGTACATGAAAGAGCTCTCACCCTCTGCTATGACATCCTCTACTGTAACTGTAAACCTCCCTACTGTGAAAACCTTGCCAATATAAGGGTTCTGAGTCCCCGCTGAATCAATTTTGAAAGGGAACAGTTTCTTCATGTTATATTTTGGTCATCTCATTGTCAGACTGTGTAGCACCTCTTCTATTGTTTCACAAAGGTCTATGTCGTCACACTCTAAAAAATTAGAAAAATATCACTGGAAATTGTGACAGTTTTTAGAAAATTTCTCACGGACGACGTATGGTATGTCGATGATTCACATTGTCACCTTCGCACCTGCCACCAAAAATATGGTGGAATTCTCGTTGTTAGTTATGTCACGTGATATAACCTCAATTACATTTTAATAAATACCTCATACTGTCCACATAAAACGCATTTGTAACCTTACTTTGTAACTCGTTATGTTTTCTTTTAAATTTTGGACGTAGGCTTTTCACACAAACTCGAAAAACATTCTTTCTCTAACGATCGTTTACAACAACATCTCACGAGATTTCGTATCAAGCCATCATGGCGGACAAAGCGGGAGAAGTACCCTCTGAGCCCCAAATAGGAGTCGATAACATGCAGAACAGGTACATTATGGGCTTGAAATGTAATCAGTTATAAGAAACAACAAAAGATGAATTATTTAACAATTAGAAAGGAGCATCATACATCGGATAAATTATCTATTTGAGTTGAGATCGCATTGTTTACATTTGAAATTACTTTCATTTTTTACTTTCAATTTACATTTAAGGTTAAATCATTAGTAATACTCTCATTTTTCATTTTACAATTATTTTTTAAATACCGGTGATAATGGTTTCAATAAAGAATTTACAAATTGAAATTAATCAATTTAAATTAAAAGAAAAAAAAATTAATTTAACTGTTGAGATATCAGGGCTCGATATTAACTTTTTTCCTACTTGTTCATTTGAACAAGTGACCAAGACATTTACCTGTCCGAACTTCAATTCACTTGTCCGAAAATTTTTCAACAAAGAACTAATACTGTCAACTTGAAAACTAAAAATAAAGTCCTTTTGTGCTTGATTGATTTGTGATGTTATTGATAAATACAAAAAACACATAAAACGAAATTTAATCTGGGCTTTCTGTCCAGACAATAACGTAAATGTCTGCAAGTGAACCTGTCAACATCAAACAGAATCCACACTTCTGTTTGTATCTTCCATGAATTTTCAGTAGTATTCAATTAGTGAACTTTGATCCCGATCGAATGTGAATTCAATTAATATAGCGATAAATATCAGGATCGAAGTCTGGTTTTTAGGTCACCTGAGTAAACTCAGGTGACCTATTGCTATCTGTTTTCGTCCGTCGTCGTTCGTCGTGCGTCGTTCGTCGTGCGTTAACATTTGAACATTTTCAGCTACTTCTCTGCAACCACTGAACCAATTTCAACCAAATTTGGTACAAAGCATCTATGGGTGAAGGGGAACAAAAATTGTGAATTTCATGATCCCTGCCCCCCTGGGGCCTGAGGGGTGGGGCCAAAACCACTAAAATTAGTGCTATCTTTAAAAATCTTCTTCTTTACCCCTGGACATCAAGCAGTCAAACTGTTTGCATGATTGTAATCAGCAATGAGTCCTCTACCATAATTGTGAAATTCATGGCCCCAGGGTCAGGGGTTCTAGTGCTAGGGCGGGGCTAAATAAGTAGGTAGTGAAAATGCATTATTTCTTTGAAAATCTTCTTCTCTGCTCCTGGGTATTAAATAAACCAACTAAGTACATAGTTATGATGAGCAAGAGTGCCTCTACCAAAATTGTGAATTTTATGGCCCCAGGGTCAGGGGTTCTGGTATTAGGGCGGGGCTCTATTGATTATATAGTGAAAATACATTAATTCTTTGAAAATCTTGTTCTCTGCTCCTGGGTATTAGATAAACTAACTAAGTACATAGTTATGATAAGCAAGAGTGCCTCTACCAAAATTGTGAATTTTATGGCCCCAGCATCAGGGGTTCTTGTTTTAGGGTGGGGCTCTAATGATTATATAGTGAAATGTATGAATTCTTTGAACATCTTATCCTTTGCTCTTGGTTAATATGCTAATGATCTAATTACATATCTAAGGCCAGGATTTATTTTATTTTCAGTTTTACAAACCCTCCGCTCAAGGTTTTGAGCTTTTAGAAAAAAAATAAAACAATTTTTTTCTTTCCGATGTCAAATTTGAGTCGGGATCGAGATTTCAAATTTACGAACTCGCACTTCCGGTTTTTAGATGAAACGGCGGGTAAATAAAGCTAGATCCAAGAATTTAGCATGGTTTAGTGTAAAATTCATCGATAAGAGTGCCATTCAAAACGTTTCACCCGTTCAAAGGACAAATAAAATGCTGACGACTTTGTTGCACAATGACATGCTGGTGAGATAATTATGTATTCGTTTCAAAAGTAACTGTAAATTATTTTCCTCCCCCAGGTTTTAAACTGCCCGTGGTAGCTATTGCATATTGCCAGGGACATTGTTTAGGTCTCTGTTATAGCTTTCAGTCTAAGCATCATTCTTCAGAAAATGGTTGCTTATGCATCAGATGTAATGAATAAAACTATGGGAGAAGTGAAGTCCATTTGAGGAAGAAATAAACAATAACCTGAAGTGAAGAAATAAAAAAAAATTCAACTATTAAAAGGCAAGAATATACAAATATATGTAGTATCATTTGTATCAGCCAGAAAAATTATTTTACACTTAATTGAAAAAATGTTGACCCTACTCCCCAATACTTCCTGTCTGTTTTATGATAGGAATTATAATTTTAGGCATCAAGTAAATTTTAGAACAATGTCTACACATTCACCTAACACATATTAAGAAAATGAAGATGTATTGAAAGACTTTTAAAGAATTGATTTTTTAAAATATATTTTGATCAACATCACAAAATTTATATAACTGGCCCAAACTGGCAGATGTTGAAATAAGCAATTAAATGTTCTACTTTCCTATTTGTAAGCATTATGTGTCCAGTGGCAAGGAGCCTATTAGGATAGCATAAAAAAAGAATGTACAAATGTTAATAATTGATTTATCAAAAAAAATTATTTCCTTTTGCTTGCGGGACTTTTTAGCTCACCTGAGCCGAAGGCTCAAGTGAGCTTTTCTGATCACATTTTGTCCGGCGTCCGTCTGTCCGTCTGTCTGTCCGTCTGTCCGTCTGTCTGTCTGTCTGTAAACTTTTCACATTTTCGATTTCTTCTCAAGAACCCCTGGGCCAATTTCAACCAAACTTGCCACAAAGTATCCTTGGGTGAAGGGGATTCAGGTTTGTTCAAATGAAGGGCCACGCCCTCATTCAAGGGGAGATAATTGGGAATTAATGAAAATTTGGTGGCATATTTTAAAAATCTTCTTCTCAAGAACCACTGTGCCTGGAAAGATGAAACTTATGGGGAAACATCCTCAGGTAGTGTAGATTCAAGTTTGTTCAAATCATGACCCCTGGGGGTAGGGCGGGGCCAAAATGGCCGACTAAAGTTTTACGTAGAAATATATAGGAAAATTCTTTAAAAATCTTCTTCTCCAGAATGACAAAGCCATAATTCATCATATTTATATGGGAGCATGTTCAGGTAGTGTAGATTCAAGTTTGTTCAAATCATGACCCCCGGGGGTAGGGCGGGGCCAAAATGGCTGACCAAAGTTTTACATAGAAATATATAGGAAAATTTTTTAAAAATCTTCTTCTCAAGAATGACAAAGCCATAATTCATCATATTTATATGGAAGCATGTTCAGGTAGTGTAGATTCAAGTTTGTTCAAATCATGACCCCCGGGGGTAGGGCAGGGCCAAACTTAGCTGCAATAATGTAGCCCTCTCCCTTTTTTTTTTTTTTTTTTTTTTTTGGGAGAGGGCTACAACTCCTTAGGATCTCCATAATGGTGCAGCTGCGGGAGTGATTTGCTCCCGCACGGATTTCGGCTCAAATTAACAGTAAATGGCTATTTTATTAACATTTCTTACCTTGACTCCAAATAAGTAGTCATCCAAGACGTAAAGCAATGCAAAAATAAACAGAACGATCCCTAAATCGCTTATTTTTCGTGTATGTCAACATCACAACTCGAATTTATCCGCCATGTTTACTGACCTTGATAGATTGTATTTTGGGACAGCCAATGAGAATTTAGGTTCTATAGTAGCGGATCTTTTTGGAATTCCCTTATAATTTTAAACATAAATATCGCTGCTTGCATAAAAATAACACTTAAAATGGTTTTATATACCTATGTTTTTGTGATGAAATTCAGCACATACATTTATAAACACCGATAATTGCTTTATTCAGTTGTTCTAAATTTCAAGCGAAAGTCTCATTACGTCACGCGTGAACTGTCATGGCTGCTGAAGTAAACTACCAGGAAACATGCAGAGTTATTTTACAAGTTTTTCGCATTTAACGGGGTCTACTGTTGACAGTGAATAAAAAATTCGTCTTATTAGAAGTAAGTTGAATGTAAAAATAATTTATTTTGCCTGCAGTCTCTCCTATTAAAAAAAAATATTTGCACCATTACGGAGATGCGATGGAATTGTAGCCCTCTCCAGAAAACATCAGATTAAAAAAAATCGGAGAGGGCTACATTATTGCAGCTAGGCCAAACTGGCCGACCAAACTTTTACATAGAAATATATATGAAAATTCTTTAAACATCTTCTTCTCAAGAATGACAAAGCCATAATTCATCATATTTAAATGGAAGCATGTTCAGGTAGTGTAGATTCAAGTTTGTTCAAATCATGACCCCCGGGGGTAGGGCGGGGCCAAAATGGCCGACCAAAGTTTTACATAGAAATATATAGGAAAATTCTTTAAAAATATTCTTCTCAAGAATGACAAAGCCATAATTCATCATATTTATATGGGAGCATGCTCAGGTAGTGTAGATTCAAGTTTGTTCAAATCATGACCCCCGGGGGTAGGGCGGGGCCAAAATGGCTGACCAAAGTTTTACATAGAAATATATAGGAAAATTCTTTAAAAATCTTCTTCTCAAGAATGACAAAGCCATAATTCATCATATTTATATGGAAGCATGTTCAGGTAGTGTAGATTCAAGTTTGTTCAAATGATGACCCTCGGGGGTAGGGCGGGGCCAAAATGGCTGACTAAAGTTTTACATAGAAATATATAGGAAAATTCTTTAAAAATCTTCTTCTCAAGAATGACAAAGCCATAATTCATCATATTTATATGGAAGCATGCTCAGGTAGTGTAGATTCAAGTTTGTTCAAATGATGACCCCCGGGGGTAGGGCGGGGCCAAAATGGCCGACCAAAGTTTTACATAGAAATATATAGGAAAATTCTTTAAAAATCTTCTTCTCAAGAATGACAAAGCCATAATTCATCATATATATACGGAAGCATGCTCAGGTAGTGTAGATTCAAGTTTGTTCAAATCATGACCCCCGGGGTAGGGCGGGGCCAAAATGGCCGACCAAACTTTTACATAGACATATATAGGAAAATTCTTTAAAAATCTTCTTCTCAAGAATGACAAAGCCATAATTCATCTTATTTATATGGAAACATGCTCAAGTAGTGTAGATTCAAATTTGTTCAAATCATGACCCCCAGGGGTAGGGCAGGTCCAAAATGGCTGACCAAAGTTTTTAAAAATATATATAGGAAAATTCTTTAAAAATCATTTTCTAAAAATAATAAATCCATGATTGGTCATGGGACTACTTTTGGATTTAAACTTTACAATAGAAAGCCATTTTCTACTTTTTCCTACCCTTAGTGCTCAGGTGAGCGATGTGGCCCATGGGCCTCTTGTTATGTACAGCTTTCACCTTGAAAATTCTGATTAGCTTTCAACAGTCGTTCTTTTTGATATTTAGAGACTCCTTTACGTTAAAATTCACTTGTCCAATCGGACAAGTGCCCAGCAATAATCACGTGTCCATATTTTTAGGTCACCTGAGTAAACTCAGGTGACCTATTGCTATCCGTTTTCGTCCGTCGTCGTGCGTCGTCCGTCGTCCATCGTGTGTTAACATTTGAACATTTTTAGCCTCTTCTCTCCAACCACTCAACCAATTTCCACCAAATTTGGCATTAAGCATCTATGGATGAAGGGGAACAAAAATTGTGAATTCATGGTCCCTGCCCCCATGGGACCTGAGGGGTGGGGCCAAAACCAATAAAATTAATGCAATCTTTAAAAATCTTCTTCTTTACTCCTGGACATCAAGCAGTCAAAATGTTTGCATGATTGTAATCAGCATTAAGTCCTCTACCTAAATTGTGAAATTCATGGCCCTGGGGTCAAGGGTTCTAGTGCTAGGGTGGGGCTAAATAAGTATATAGTGAAAATGCATTATTTCTTTGAAAATCTTCTTCTCTGCTCCTGGGTATTAAATAAACCAACTAAGTACATAGTTATGATGAGCAAGAGTGCTTCCACCAAAGTTGTGAATTTTATGGCCCCAGGGTCAGGGGTTCTGGTGTTAGGGTTGGGCTCTGTTGATTACATATAGTGAAAATACATGATTTCTTTGAAAATCTTCTTCTCTGCCCCTAGGTATTAAATAAACTAACTAAGTGCATAGTTATGATGAGCAAGAGTGCCTCAACCAAAATTGTGAATTTTATGGCCCCAGGGTCAAGGGTTCTGGTGGGGGGGGGGGCTCTATTGATTATGTAGTGAAAATACATGAATTCTTTGAAAATCTTCTTCTCTGCTCCTAGGTATTGAATAAACTAAATAAGTGCATAGTTATGATGAGCAAGAGTGCCTCAACCAAAATTGTGAATTTTATGGTCCCAGGGTCAGGGGTTCTGGTGTTAGGGCAGGGCTCGTTTGATTGTATATTGAAAATACATGAATTCTTTGAAAATCTTCTTCTCTGCTCCTAGGAATTAAATATACTAACTAAGTACATAGTTATGATGAGCAAGAATGCCTCTTCTAAAATTATGAATTTTATGGCCCCAGGGTCAGGGATTCTGGTGTTAGGGCGGGGCTGTATTGATTATATAGTGAAAATACATTAAATCTTTGAAAATTTTCTTCTCTGTCTCTGGGTATGAAGCAGATGAACTACCTATATAGTTATGATGAGCAAGGGCCCTAATCTTGCAGAATTGTGAATTTCAAGGCCCCAGGGTCAAGGATAGAGGGTGGGGGGCTCTCAGACTTATATACTGAAAATGAATTAATTGTTTGAAATCTACTCCTTTGTATTTATAAAACATTTATTTATTTTTTGATAGGCAATTTTAAGGGTGCCTTTTTAAAATTTGTGTAATGTGTGGACCTAGGGTCAGGGGTTTATGTCACGGTGTTGGGGGCACTACTGATTATTGCTGAATATTACTGATTAGTTGGAATGCATTTTTGTTCCCCTACCCTGCGTACGGATATTCAGTAACCAAGTTAAGCAACTGCTAAGTCTATTGTTATGATGATCAATGGTGCCTCTTTCAGAATTGTGAATGCCATATAGCATCTGGCTTAAAACAGGAATCAAATTCAATAACTGGAAAGTTGTTGCATAATGCTCAGGTGACCTATAAGGCCCGTGGGCCTCTTGTTTCTCACTGGTACCGGAAAAGCATTAATGTCGAGTCCTGGATATAATTAGGGCCCCATTAGGCGGGCACCCTATAGTGATCAGTCCGTCCGTCTGTCCAGCTGTCCTTCCATCCGTCTGTCCACCCGAGATCTCTTGTCTGGAGCATATATTCTCTTTCCTTGACCCAATCTGGCTCATACTTCACTCATAGAGTGTCTTTGGGTAAAGGGTGTGCAGTGACCTTGAACCATGTTTCTAGGTTAAGGTCAAGGTCATATAGCAGAATTTTTTTGAAAAATCCTTGTGGGGAACATATCTCTCATCTTGGTCCAATGTGGCTCATACTTCACTCACAGAGTGCCACTGGGCAATGGTTTTGCAGTGACCTTGAACAAAGTGTTAGGTCAAGGTCAAAAATAGGCTCTGTTTAAATTCCTGTCTGGAGCATATTTTCTCTCTTCCTGACCCAATTAGTCTCATACTTCACCTACAAAGTGCCTTTAGGTAAAGGTGTGCAGTGATCTTGAACCATGTTTCCAGACTTGTCGAAATTTCTTAATCGCTGTCAGACATTTGGTCTGACACAGTCAAATGTTTTGTCGGACCAGTCCAACTTTTGTCAGACCAGATACTTGTACGTTATTTTGAAGGTGATAAAATCATATGAATAACAGCACCAAAATGTTCTTTATTATCTTCAATAGCCTTCAATCTAACAAGTTTCATCTCTTGAGATAGAGAGTCATTAACATAGATGTAATTGACAAGTTGTTTGACTTTGCTATAACAAATTTACTTAGCTAGCGTCAACATGCTGCATACACGGCCATTCTTTTCTGTGTTTGTGACCTTGAACTACGCATCCCGATCCCGACCTTTATTAAATTTGCATTACGCTCAATTTTTTTCAAACGGTCATCTGGACCGACGTTTTCTTAAATGTTATCGGTCCAGACAAATTTTTACCGGCCTTGCCGACAGGACCGACAGATTTCGACAAGTCTGAATTTCCTGGTCTAAGGTTAAGGTCATTGCAGAATTATATGAAAAATCTGTGTACGGAGCATATCTTCTCTCCCCTTGGTCCAATGTTGCTCATACTTCACTCACAGAACGCCACTGGTCAATGGATGTGCAGTGACCTTGAACAAAGTTTCTAGGTGAAGGTCAAAAATAGCATCTCTGTTTAAAATCTTTGTATGATGAAAAATTTCTTTCCCTTAAGTCCTGTCAGTCTCAAACTTTACCAATTGACCAAGGGTACGGAACATTTGTGATTTTCCTTCCATATTTTGAGAGAATATTCAACAATTTTCATAGAGAATATGCAACATTCATGATTTTTGTACATTTTTTTGATAGAGGTTATGTACACAAATGTTCCTCTTCAAAATAAACCCTTTCCAGCTACCTTGCATTTTCATTTTCGTTGTTGAAAGCGGGGCCCTTTGAGATGGCCACCATCTCAATGATATCTAGTTTATTAAGGTCTTCCGTTTCAGACGAAAGACCTTATAGTGATTCTACTGTTTTTTCTTATTCTTATTATTATTTTTTTCCCTAAATCTTGTCGGCAGGATTTCTCAGAGATGGCTGAACGGATTTTCCTGAAATTTTCAGGGATGATAGAACATGAAAATACCCCGAGACGTTTTTTTCATTTTTTCAAAATTCACTTCCGGTTTGTCCGATTTCCGCTTTTTTCAAAAATATTTAATCCGAGTGAGATCTCAGAAACAGTAAGAGATTGAGACACCAAACTTACAGGGATGATAGATCTTGATAAGTAGGCAAATCCATTTGGGTTAAGATTGTCCGTCGTCACTTCCGGTTGTCACAGGAAGTGTTCATAAATATCGAAAATTTCAACTTTTCTTTTTTGAAACTTTTTTTGCATTACATTATAGCATCTTACTTGTAATGTTGAAATATGTCAGTCCCACCGGAAACAAAAACGGCAACTTCCGGTTATAAGAGAAAAATCTACATAATTTGAGTATTTTTCTTTCCCATAAATGTTTTTTATAGATAAAGTATTTGGAATGATTTTTGGATATGTTATTTAAACTGCAAATGTCTACGGTAACGTCAAATATTTTTCAAAAATTCACTTCCGGTCGCGTAATTTCCTGTCCTCAAAATGAGAAGTTATCACAACTAGATCTCGTAAACGGTAAAAGATTAAAACACAAAACTTATAGGACTAATAGGTCTTGATAAGTAGACAAATCCACTTGTAATAAGATTGTCTGCCGTTACTTCCGGTCGTCACAGGAAGTGATCAAAGAAATAAAAAAATTCAACTTTTCTTCAATGAAACTTTTTTTGCATCACATTATAGCATCTTATTTGTACTTTCGAAATATATCAGTCCCACAGGATACAAAAATGACAACTTCCGGTTATGAGAGAAAAACTACATATTTTGAGTATTTTTCTTTCCCAAAAATATTTTTATACATAAAATATTTGTAATGATTTTTAGATATGTTACACAGACTGTGAATGTCTACAGTAGCGTCGAATATTTTTATGAAATTCACTTCCGGTTGCTTGATTTCCTGTCCTCAAAATGAGAAGTTATTATAGCTAGATCTCGTAAACGGTAAAAGGTTAAGACACCAAACTTATAGGAGTAGTAGATCTTGATGAGAAAGTAAATCCATTTGGGTTAACATCGTCCGCCGTCACTTCCGGTTGTCACAGGAAGTGATCAAATAAATAAAAAATTTCAAAATTTCTTGATGGAATCTGTCTTAGTAATACATTATAGCATCTTATTTGTAGTTTTGAAATAATTATCAGTCCCGCTGGAAACAAAACGGCAACTTCCGGTTATTATAGAAAAAATGCATAAATTGAGTATCAAACTAAACCATAAAAATCTTTAATAAAAAGGGTATTTGAAATGATCTTAGGACATGTCATTCAGACTGAAATGTTAAGAGTAACTTTAAATATCTTTTTTTTTAAATTTATTTCCGGTCACGTGATTTTTGTCCTCAAAATGAGATGTTAACATTACGAAATATCTTAAATTGTAACAGATCAAGACACTAAACTTATATTTAAAAAAAAAACATGAAGATTTGGCAACAGATATAGCGTAAAATGCTTCTGCCGTCACTTCCAGTCGTCACAGGAAGTGATAAAAAGATTGAAAATGATTTTTTGTAAATGTTATTAAGACTATAATTGTCTAAAGTAATGTTGAGAATCTTGGTAAGTTACACCTCCGGCCGTTTGTTTTCCTGTATCATTTTAAATATTATATGCCCTTTTTAACATAGATAAAAATTCATTCATAAAGATAAATAGAGGAGAACCGAAGACCGTTTTTGTTGCTGTAGCAACAAGAGTTTCTAATATTCTTACTATTTTCGTATTGACCAAATTTTGGAAATGACCGTTGTCCGGTCCATTTCTCCAGAACAGCTTAAGATATGAACGTTAACTGTGTCAGATATCATAGATCATGACTTGAAGATTTGTCCATTAACATTTTTTCCGTCGTCAATACTTCCGGTCGTCACAGAAAAGGGAATTAAAACTCGATTTTGAACATTTCTTTGTCTTTCTTTCTTCTTTTTTCTGTGATATTCATGGTGAAAGTTAAAGCCTCTTTTTGATGATTTTACGTATAAACAGTTTCTTGATTTGATTAAGAAGGAATTAAATATCTTTGATTATATGAGAACTTTCGCAAACGTAGGTTCAACGTTTCCTTAAACACTAAAAAATATTCATTTCATTTTCTCATAAATAGACTTCGCGGGGGGAAAACCCATTGTGCAATACACAAGTGTGCAGGTAAAGTCTTTGACGCGATCGCGAAAGGACCTGTAGAAAAAAACTTCCCTGGTTCAATTGAGACGAGATTTTAGTAAATAAAGTGTGTATATTGAATATATACTGAAACGCAAAAGAAACGCAACACCCTACTTTAGCAGGAAATAATTATGTAAAGTAAAGAATTTTGTATCTTAAAATTATGGATATCTTCAATATAGTAAATATCGGTAATTTAACGGTTGAATGATTTTCATACCATAACCGGAAGTCAAGTTTGAGTCTGCTTAACAGAAATCAAAAATTACATGTTTAACAAAACATCTGGCAATATTATGAAGTTTTATGGGTTTGTACTGTTTATTTTAAGTAATGCAGCAATATTTCAAAAAATAAAATCTTCTTTCGTTTCCCGTAACGATGCTAAGGCTTCATGAAAATGCCTTAAGTACGCATTTCCATTGCTCTAGCTGGAAAATCACAAAGTTAAGGTGATGGAGGGTTGATGATGCAAAAATACGCTACATTACTCTTCAAGGGGGTCTTACGTATCGTATGCATAAATGAAAGTTCTTTGACCGGAAGTCCAAGGGTTACTACAATGTGCTAAGTTAGAGAAAATTCGACCTAATCATCTGAAAAACAGGCATTTAAATATGGCAAAGAATAATTCCTTCGCACATATCTCGATATTGATTAACCTATTGTATCGTAGAAATTAAGCTGCAATTGTTGTTTAGGACAGTATTGCACGTTGAAATTGAATGGCAGGGAGGGGGGTGTTTTAACAGTCATATGTTACTTAGTCAAGTTAAACGATAAACATTTAACACTTTTATCAAACCTCTGATGTTCTGAGAAGTGACTTAAGCCTTATTGAATTCTTTTTTTTTTAAATCATTAGATAAAAAATTCAAACATTTCTAGATTACTGATTGTTGCGTTTCTTTTGCGTGTCAGTATATTATATGTGTTCATCTTATCCCCCCCCCCCCTCCATTTCTTTTTTTGTGAACTGTAAAAGACCTATCCCCCACCTTTCTCACATATTGAAATGAATGCCAATTCGGCTTTAATTTGTACATTCTACATAAACTGACCTTGACATTTACATAACAAGACACTCTTCTTAAAGTAAAGAAAATGATAAGGCTTAATTCTTTCTAGAAAATAATGATAATTTACAAGTCTATATTCAAGACCCACCCCCCCTCCCGGAAGCGCACAGACAGGTAGACTTTGCAGATATAACATCTACAACATACAAGTTACGTCTTAAAAGTTTCATTCATAAAAATCAGTTCCCCTGATGTCATCTGATAACTTGCCATCATTCATTCTTCCTATGTTTTGTATGTAGAATTTATAATTATTTAATTTATTTTTTTTTATCTTGAGAAAATAAAGATTTTCAGCTGCATTTATTAGCATTTCGCGTTTTCTTGTATATATCTATTACTTGCAAATGAATAATGTCATTAAATAATACAGAAGAAATCAAACTTTATTTCCATCTTTTTTTATTCATTCATAAATCTTTGGATCCGCTCCAATAGCTGCGCGATGCCCTCACCGCTACAGTAAACAAAACATTCATAACGCCGAAAATGTCCATGATTCCGCTGAACTAAGAAAGTTTACACATGGTTTATCATCTCATAAAAAAACACCAGCCCTATCCAATGCAGGAATGCTCGAGATAAAGAGGAAAATTCAGGAATTATTTTGCGTCAGCCATTTTCTGACGTGAACCTTTGCGACAATTTGTAATTAAGGTCTTCCGTCTTCACGGAAGACCTTATAGTGATTCTACTGTTTCTTATTATTATTAAGGTCTTCCGTTTCAGACGGAAGACCTTATAGTGATTCTACTGTTTCTTTTTATTATTATTAAGGTCTTCCGTTTCAGACGGAAGACCTTATAGTGATTCTACTGTTTCTTTTTATTATTATTATTTTTTTCCCCTTTTCTTTTTTTGACGATTTCTCAGAGATGACTGGACGGATTCTCATGAAATTTTCAGAGATGATAGAGAGTCAAAATATCTTTCAAATACAGTTTTTCAAAATTTACTTCCGGTCGTCAGATATGTCCGATTTCCGCTTTTTAAAAAAAAAATTTGTCCCAGTCATATCTCAGAAACGGTAAGAGATGAAGACACCAAACTTATATGAGTAATAGATCATGATAAGTAGGCAAAACCATTTGGGTTAACACAGTTCGCCGTCGTCACTTCCGGTCGTCACAGGAAGTGATCAAAGAAATCAAAAATTTCATCTTTTCTTTTTTGAAACTTTTTTTGCAGAACAAAATAGTATTTTATTTGTAGTTTCGAAATATGTCAGTCCCACAGGAAACAAAAAACGACAACTTCCGGTTATAAGAGAAAAACTGGATATTTTCAGTATTTTTCTTTCCCATAAATATTTTTTATAGATAAAGTATTTGTAATGATTTTTGGATATGTTATTCAGAATGCAAATGACTACAGTATTGTCAAATATCTTTGTAGAATTCACTTCCGGTCGCGTGACTTCCTGTCCTCAAAATGAGAAGTTATCATAGCTAGATCTCGTAAACAGTAAAAGATTAAGACACCAAACTTATATGAGTAATAGATCTTGATTAGTAGGCAAAACCATTTGGGGTAAGATTGTCTGCCGTCACTTCCGGTCGTCGTAGGAAGTGATCAAAGAAATCGAAAAAATCAACTTTTCTTTTTTGAAACTTGTTTTGCATCACATTATAGCATCTTATTTGAAATTTCGAAATGTATCAGTCCCAACGGAAACAAAAATGACAACTTCCGGTTAAAAGAGAAAAACTACATAATTTGAGTATCTTTCTTTCCCTTAAAATTTTGTATAGTTAAAGTATTTGTAATGATTTTTAGATATGTTATTCAGACTGCAAATGTCTACAGTAAAGTCTAATATCTCAGTAAAATTCACTTCCGGTCGCGTGACTTCCTGTCCTCAAAATCAGAAGTTGTCATAGCTAGATCTCGTTAACGATAAGAGGTTAAGACACCAAATTAATAGCGATGGTAGACCTTGATGAGTAGACATATCCTTTGAGTTTCCGGTTGTCACAGGAAGTTATCAAATGAATCAAAATTTTAAACTTTTCTTTATGGAATCTTTCTTAGTATTACCTTATAGTATCTTACTTGTAGTTTCGAGATATGTAGTCCCACTGGAAACAAAAACGACGACTTCCAATTATGAGAGAAAAATTGCATAAATTGAGTATCGTACTATCCCATAAATATCTTTTATTAAAAAAAAAGCATTTGAAATGATTTTGGGACATTTTATTCAGACTGCAAATGTCTAGATTAACCTCAAATATCTTCTTTTAAAATTTACTTTCTTCAGGTCACCCCCCTCTCTCTCTCTCTCTCTCTCTCTCTCTCTCTCTCTCTCTCTCTCTCTCTATCTCTCTCTCTCTCTCTGATGACCTTGACCTTTGACCTTGATAAATGACCTTGTCCTTTGACCCCATTGACCCAAAGGTCACAATCAAGCTTAAGTATGTGGAGGTATTAACAACTCTCATTTTAACAAATGCTCATACCCCCCCCCCCCCTCCCGTCCCTTAAAAAAATTCAACAGCAACATAGAAAAAACTTCTACCTCTAAAAAGACACCACAGATGGACATAAGATTAAGGATTTGAGTAGAAGACACCTTAAAGAAAGTGTCCTAAGAGTTTTACGGTGAGTCTCTTGAGTATAATGAAATTCTACGGATTATCGGCAAAAACTGCATTTTTTTCTGTCTGAAATTTAAATTCTGATGGGCATAAAATGAATTAAAGCTTGTATTGGCTATTTCTTCATTTGTTGTTAATATCATTCGATTCTCCTGCTCTAATACTACATTTTAATACCAAGTATTCTAGCTTTCTTTGGTATGTGGAATTTATTTCAATTTTATCTAGATTTAATATTAATTGAATGAATCTTGATTTCATTTAAAATTTGATTTTTTTTCTAGAATAACACAATCTTATAAGAAATAGCGACTTTCAGCATAATAAAAAGCAATACACGTTTCTTCCCTGTGTTTTCCATCTAGAAATACATGTTTGAAATTTTATTTATGCAACTTACAATGAATTTAATCCACACGCATATTCCATACCTATTTCGGTCAGGAATGTTTAAATCCGAACCCGATTCTCTGTTTTCCTTTTCTATAATTACAGACTGCCTTGCATCTCTCGCTCATGTTTCTCACATGCTCTTAAATAATTTATCGCCATTCATTTCAAACATAAAACAACTCAAATCGGATTTTTTCAAACATCTTTTTAATACATGTATAATGCACATATGATGCAGGTACAGATGGGACATTTCACAACGTTTTCACTTACGCTTCCGTCTTGATGCGCAGATCAAATGCATGTTATTCATATTAAAAGGTATATCATAATTTTAATCAGACCCTACCCCTTACAACTTAACTTGAAAACAATCTAATTCAACTCATATGTACATAGAGGAGCGTGTTACAATGTTTTTAATGTGCTCTCTTTGCGTGATCAATGAATTCGTGCTTATCCCCGAGTCGACTACAAACAATCCAGGAAGTCTGTTTAGGGTAAAATTATACCAACTGCGAGCCCGATCTAAAATCCTAGTAGAAAAATGAGAATTTTGCTGGGTTTTTTTTCATTTTCTTGCTTTTTTCCTACTTTTTTCAGCCCAAATGATATTGAAATGCTTAAAAAGGTGGTAAGGCCGATTACTGTTCACTGAACAATTTAGTTTACTAGTTTTTTTTTTTATTTTTTGCATTTTGTCTATTATTTCTTTATTATACATCTGTCTTTTTTTAAATAGAAAAAAACATCCTGCATACAGATTAATAGAGGAGAACGGAAGACCTTCTTTGTTGCTGTAGCAACAAGAGTTTCTAGTTTTATTTACCATTCATCACATTAACAGAATATTTTTAACATTTTCTGTAGTTAATGTAAAATTGACAATAGATTGCCTGCAATTTATTTCTTTCGTTCTCTCCCTTCTCTTTACTACTTGTATGTGAGATTGAAACAGCGGACCCCCCCCCAAATCAATATACTTAAGCTAAATGTGAGAGAAATGGTGATGGGAAGCGTAAGAATTTCATAATCAATGATCACGTTACTGTAACTAATTAACTATTAAAATAGGACATTTACAAAGTCTCTGAAGTTGAACTCTTTCAAATTAGTTAATTAAATGTAAAGAATGGATGAACTTTCTATTAATTTATGGTCTAGCTTGTCCTTCATTCATTTTCTAAAACCCAAAGTAAGTCCAAACCCAGGAAGATGCTTTATTACCTGGGTATAGATACTGTAAACCAACTATTTTTCATGATTCGTTAGTTTTTAATCAATCCGCGACGTTTAATTTTCATGAATAAGGAAACATTTTCTACTAAAAACAAAGCAAAATAAATGCTTAGCGGCAATTAATATTCGCAACTTAAAGTAGGTGGCGAAACTCACGAATAAATGTTGGTTTACAGTACCTTTGTTAGTCTGCATCATTATGTACTCCTACAAGTAAGAGCCTCCCTACGCTCCTTATATACTTCAGATAATGTCAAAAGTATCTCGCCGTGAACCTCTAGCATGCTGGAGTACATCATTATGATACACACATCAGTAAAGAGATAAGTTTCAGCTGGAATATTAGGCTTAAAACTATTATGCTTGTAAAATAAAATAAACAATCAAAGTAAAATTCTTGGATTATACCAGGAATTGACTGGTTTTCAATTATAATCAATGATTGCAACACCACTAAAGAAAAATGTAATTGTGTGAAGGAAAGTAGTTAGCTTATTTGATAATTATTATTATTGATACTTTTTGTCATATTTTTGTTTTGAGTGCATGGTACTACACTGTATTGAGCTGCTATTTTGTAAAATTGATGTTTATAATTGTAGGCAGGATCCAGAAACAAAGGAAGCAGCAAAACCAGATGGAGAAGGTAACATAATTAACACATTAATTACATTTTAGTTAAGGTACCTGGCCCCTTTATATAAGGACTTACTTTTCTAACCTAAAATATGTAACTTATATAAAATAGCAATACATGTACTCTGAAATAAATTCAAAAGATTATAGAGTAGAGGGGCTGCATGAATTTTCCAAGTGAAAATATAAATGAAGATTGCATTGAGATCTATGTTTTGATATGGTTTGATATTTGAGGGGAATTGATTTTGGAACAAGTTAGCGAAGATTTGATTTAGAGCAATTACTTATGTTCCTATTTGTATTTATATGTCCAAGACATTTAGAGTGGTACTTGAATTAGCAGGAGCGGCTTTCTGCAAAAGGCGCTTAAAAAATACACAGCTAAATGTAATATGTCCATTTAACAAATATGTTCCTTATGTCAGATTTAGGGGTTTAGTTCAGCAGATTTTTTGTGTATTTTCTTGAGAAGTATTAATATTTCTGAAACTTCATAAATAAAGTTTTATTTTTGGAATGAAATATGGGTCTTTATAAAAATTCTTTGCTGAAGGCACTCATAAAAACACCTGTTTTCTTCAAAATTAAAAAGCTTTACAATTTTTTATAAAGCCTGTTTTTCAATACCTCAACTCTCAGAGAAAATTGTAGTAATTGAATGCACTTAGCATCTTCTTAACATTGGTGTTTGAAATGAGTAAAAGGGTCCTAATAAGTTATAGGGACAGGGCCATTTTATGCATATATTGAACCTAGCTCTTTTGAGTATTCCAAGAGAACTGACCCTCAGTGCAATTCCAAATAACTCCATAGTATTTCTCTATAGAAGTATAAAACATACAGTTTTTCTTGAGATGATAACATTGGTAAGTGTTAATTGGATTTCTTGTTAGGTGTGGAAGATACAATGTCTGTTGATGACGATGGAGTCGAATCAGAATGTTATTGGTGAGTATGATGTTTGATATTAACAATTCTTTGATTATTAGATGGAATAAAATTTAAATAGACTGGTTTTGATTGAGCATAGTTTTAAGTTAGAATTTTTTTTTTTTAAATAAAGTCAAGGATTGTTAAATGACACTAAATCTGGGTCATGGCAGTGGGGAATATTGTGTTTGAATTTTGAAGTGAGTCTTTTATTATTAGTGACACTCATGTTGTGGGGAAACACTGTGTTCCATTAATAAGAACATTGTTTTTTAAGTGAAAGTGTTATAATAATAGTGTGGCAATGCTGTGGAACATAAATGAAAATACTATATTATTGCTGATAGTAATGATATAGGGGGAATAAGTTGTTGCAGTAATGGGATTTTTGTATTTTTTTTTATTTTAAGGGATACTTATACTTTGGTCAATATTTTGTTACATTAATGGGAGAACTATAGAATTGAGAATTTTGAATTGTGATAGCTAGTAATTGTTCTATGTATAAAGAAGCATTATGTTATGAGGTTATGATTAATTATGTGGGAGAATTTAAAAAAACCTGCCACATTTCTTTGATTGTAAGTAATCCAAGTGGGTAGGAATGGTGATTCAGACTATTTAGGGTAATTAGTTGCCTCTCAGTTAGGACTTGATGTCATTCACGTTTTACATGAAAATTCTAGAAGTTAGAGGATTAAGAAAACCAATCAGTTCTGAATATCTCCTAAAAGCCGCTTATGTGTAATATGGAAAGCAAGTGGTTTTTGTCAATGTTTATCATTGGTTATGCATTGCATTCTTACGAAGAGAAGGAAGTTTGTGTGACAGTCACTTATCAATGACAAATCAAAACAAAGTATTGTTATTATTACATGTAGTGTACAACTTGACATTACAGGAAAGTGTTGTTTTCTTTCAGTGATAAAGGAAGAAATCTTGGGACTGTAGAGCTTCAGTGTGGATTCTGCTATCGGTGGTTCCATCAGGAGTGTATAACCTGCCAGTTAGGGTAATTATTATGTCCCTCCCCTCCCCCTCCTCCCCACAGATGTAAAACATTACTAAAAGCATGCTTGTATCCAAGCTGTATATCCCTATCAGTATTTGTAGCTAATCAAAAAAAGTATGTAGTTTCCATTAAAAATTTTTCGTGTGTTAATTGTTTCCTTTTGACATTAGTATATTTTGGCCATGACTGAAAGGTGTGAGGTATCCGATTCTTTAAAAAAAGGTTATCATGTGTGAGGTATTTAGGATTCACCATGTATGTCTGTTTGTCTGTTATATGGTGAGAAGTAAACAGGATTAGCATTGTCTGTCTGTGTGTCTGTCCTATAGTGGGAAGTGTACAGAGTTCATCATGTCTGTTTGCCCATCCTATGTGGAAAGTATTTAAGGTTTCATGTGTGTCTGTTAGTAAATTCTTTTGCAAGCAGTGTTCACCATGTTGTCTGAGAGAGAGAGAGAGAGAAGGGGGGGTCAATAGGTGAGTTTTAGATTTATTATTATACCCCCCCCCCCCCCGCAAACAAAGTTTGGTGGGGGTATATAGGAATCACCTTGTCCGTCCATCCGTCTGTCTAGCTGTCTACCTGTCCGTCTGTCCGTCTGTCTGTGCAAACATGTCTGGTACATATCTTTCTTATGGAGGGACATTAGAATCTACTACTCCACACAAAGATTGTCATGACCTCGACCCAAGGTCATTTGGGGAACTTCAAGGTCACTGGAAGAAAAATTTCATAATTTGTGTCCAGTCCATATCTTTCTTATGGATAAACTTGGTAGGTTCTCATTTCACACAAAGATTGCTCATGACCCAAGGTTGTGTCATGACCTTGACCCAAGGTCATTTTTGGAAGTTCAAGGTCACTGGAAGAAAAAATTCATAATTCGTGTCTGATCCACATCTTTTTTATGGATAAACTTGGTAGGTTCTCATTTCACACAAAGATTGCCCATGACCCAAGGGTGTGTCATGACCTTGACCCAAGGTCATTTGTGGAAGTTCAAGGTCACTGGAAGAAAAATTTCATAATTCGTGTCCGGTCCATATCTTTCTTATGGGTAAACTTGGTAGGTTGTCATTTCACACAAAGATTGCCCATGACCTAAGGGTGTGTCATGATCTTGACCCAAGGTCATTTGGGGAAGTTCAAGGTCACTGGAAGAAAAATTTCATAATTTGTGTCCGGTCCATATATTTCTTATGGATAATTTGGTAGGTTCTCATTTCACACAAAGATTGCCCATGACCCAAGGGTGTGTCATGTCCTTGACCCAAGGTCATTTGGGGAAGTTCAAGGTCACTGGAAGTAAAATTCATAATTTGTGTCCGGTCCATATCTTTCTTATGGATAAACTTGGTAGGTTCTCATTCAACATAAAGATTTCCCATGACCCAGGGGTTTTTCATGACCTTGACCAAAGGTCATTTGGGGAAGTTCGAGGTCACTGGAAGAAAAATTTCATAATTCGAGTCCGGTCCCTATCTTTCTTATGGATAAACTTGGTAGGTTCTCATTTCACACAAAGATTGCCCATGACCCAAGGGTGTGTCATGACCTTGACCCAAGGTCATTTTGGGAATTTCAAAGTCACTGGAAGAAAAATTTCATAATTCATGTGTAATACATATCTTTATTATGGAAAAACTTACTTCTGAAAAACCCAGCGGGGGGTATTTTGTCCCGTTTGGACAGTTCTAGTTTATAAGTCTAGTTTAGTAAGGTTCAAAATGAACATGATAGTGATGATAATAAAATTCATCTTTTATTTCAGAACAGCCATACCTTTTATGACAAATTACCAGTTCACCTGTAGAGGTTGCAGTCCTACTAGCTTAGAAAATTTCTCAAAGAAAGTATCAAGTAAGTTATATAATATGTAAATAGGAATATGTTTACTTCAAATTTTTCATCAAGCTTTACTTGCTTTTCAATTATAAAAGATTTGTAAGATAAGAAAACACTGTTGGTGTACATGTATGTATTATCAGATTTCAACATTTCATAGAAACAATATGAGGCTTGAGTATCACAAGTTACCTAACGATACAATACATATCACGATATGGTCACGCAATACAACATGTAATATAATACATGTGAACAATTAAATTACCTTATAGCTTTACATTTTCTTCCTTTCTAACCTTCACAGTTATAGACTAGATGCTGTCATGAGACAGTAATACCCGCACTAAGGTGTTTGCCTCTAAATACACGCTCCTACATATTGGGCGACTTTCCAAGGAAATAGTCAAAATAATTCTATAATTTACATGTATTAATCAAATTGATTATGAAATTCTCAGACCCTGTGACCTATAACTCAGAACGTCTTATATTTATTTTACACATGCTTAATTCATTATATACCAGTCTGAATTTTATTAATGATGTAAATTCATGCACGGATCTGTAAAGGGGGGGGAGGGGGGTCAGGACCCCCCCCCCCCCCCCTGAAATTTACAAGGTTAAAATTGTATACACTAAAACAAGGAAAAAGTTACAATGGACCCCCCTTGGAAAATGCAGACCCCCCCCCCCCCTGGTAAACACGAATATGTGTAAAATAGTTATGAAAAGTTAAACATTTGCGGCAATAGAAGTCACCACTACCCCCACCCACTTCCACGATATAGGTTTTTGACGTTAGGGTGAGATTTACTTTAGGTTTTTTTTTTAATTGTCAATTTTTGGGATAGGATTTTTTTTTGACTGAGGTGGATCCCCCCCCCCTGGAAAAAAATTCGGGATCCGCGTCTGAAATTAGATTTTGATATATGTTTTGCTCATAATAGGACCTTTTTAAATTTACTAACCCCCCCCCCCCCCCCCCATCGACACCACAATCACACAGCACATACTTTTTGGAATAGGCTAGATGGAAAGGGTTTGTTAAAATTTAATATCGTTTGTAATGAATTAATTTAAAATTTGTTCTTGAACTATACATGTGAACATGTAAATTTCTACATTACATCACGTTGCGTCACCCATTATGATATTTATAGATTAAACACCATTTGGCACACCTCGGCCGATTCCCACTTCATCTGATAAGGTGACGGAATCGACGAAAGTTCGCCAAAATGACACATGGTTGCAGTCTGGTGTGCATTGGATTAATTCATTTTGTGTTATAATTGGATTTATATTTCATGAAGTTTACGAGACACAGGGGGTCGGTAAGTAGAAGTCAACGATTAGGTTAAAGTTTAAAAAGGGTCAAAGATCATCCCATGCCACACTAGACGAATTTCATATTGTGAAGTTATCTCCCGTTGTCGATGTGACACTGCCAATACTGGTGCGGATCCAGAATTTTTTTTCGGGAGTAGGGAGGGGGGTTCACATCTCAGTCAAAAAATTCCAGCCCAGAATTTCGTGACAAGCAGGAGAAAAAAAAATGAAAACAAATAAACAAATAAAAAAACAATGATAGTGAGGTCAATGTTTTCTAAGTTTATAGGGAGAGGATGTCAAGAGTCATTTTTTACTTGCTACAGTATATAGTCTTGTTTAAATAACAAAGCAAATGCCAGATGGGGGGGAGGGGGGAGGGGGATTCCAATCTTCCTACACACTTCCTGTCCCTGAAATAACAATCTATTTTGTAATTCCAGTTTAATAGTATATTTTTTTCCATTTGACTTATTATTATACATATTTTGTTTCTTGTGTTTATAGTATGTCTGTCTATAAGTCTGCAAAAATTAAATCCTAGCTAGCTTGCCCATAAGTTTTAAGTGGGATGGGCTATACATATAGCTTCCACATTTTATAAGTTTATTTCTTGTGACAATTTAATAAGACCTTTTATTTGGGTAACATTAATTTTTACCTCTGATCGCTTGACATGGGATACACATTTTTACAAGAAAAATACCAAACTTTAAACTCTGCCTAATTTTTGATCAGTAGGTGCTAGGGCTTTCATACTTATCATGACATATTGTATTCATTTTGAACTGTCAACAGGTATAAATATGTTTGACCTTGACCCTAGAGTTTGAACCACTTAAAAAAAAATTAACCTTGGCAATTAACTTTTGAACAGGAATTACTAGAGATTTCTTTATTTAACATGTGCATTCCTTGTGACAAGACTTTCTTCTGATACTAACAATTTGAACCCTTGACCCTTGAGTTTGACATATATTTGAGAAACTTCAACCTTCGCCATAGGCTTCCATACTGGGACATCAGTGTTTCACAAACACATCTTATCTTCATTATTATTTGGTGGTGTCTCCATATGAGGGAAGATGTATTCACAACAAACAAACAAATTACTAAAGAAAATATAAAACATAAATATGTTGGTCATGCATATCTCTGCAGAAAAAAAACAGCTTTTCAAATACTCCAACCATATTGTAACCCTTTCAAAACACTCATTTGAGCTTTTTTTGTTTCCTTAGCATATAATGTCTGTCTTGACGTGTTGTCCATCTGTTTGTCTGAAATCTTTTTACATTTTTAACTTCTCTAAAACCACTGGGCCAATTTTACCCAATTCATATAGAAATATGTACATTTGTATGTCAGACTCAGTCCATCTGTCTCAAAAAAATTAATCTTGGTTATCACGGTCATATCTACTGAATGAGAAGAGACATTCATATTAAACTTATTATTAGTATATTTACCTGTGAGAATGGCATGGTTTTTTTTTACATGTGACCTAGAAGTTTGACCAACTTGCAAAAAAAATTAAGTTGTTATAAATTCATCATTTTGAAAAAGAAAAGTTAGGGCATTCATATCATAATGCATGTTTATTATTACCTGTGATAAGACCTTTCCAAATACTTTTACACTGTGACCTTGACCTTGAAGCAATCAAGCCTAACCTACTTTTCAAAAATGTTGCATTTGCTTATAACTTTTGATTGAGATGAGATATGACTCTCACATTTTGACATGTACATAAATTACTCATAAGAATTCAAGGTGTTTCCCAGCATGCAATGTTTTTTTTATGCGCCCGAATTTTTTCGGGGCGCATATTGTTTTTGTCCTGTCTGTTTGTCTGTTTTATCTGTTTGTCTGTTGTCAAGTTTAACCTTGGCCAAAACTTTTGAACCGTAAGAGATAGAGACTCCATATTTGGTATGCATACTCCTCTAACAAAGTTCTTTCAAATGACATCAAGGTCAATGACCTTGTGACCTTGACCTTGAGCATATTTTTATATGCTAAAAATAGGTTTTTCAAGTGTTGATCATAACTTTTGAACCATAAGAGATAGGGACTTCATATTTGGCATGCATACTTCACTAAAAAGGTTCTTTAAAACAACACCAAGGTCAATGACCATGTGACCTTGACTGTGACCTTTATGCTAAAAATGGCTTTTTTCCACTTTTTGTCGTAACCTTTGAACCATAGGAGATAGAGACTTCATATTTGGTATGCATACTGCACTGATAAAGTTCCTTCAAATGACATGAAGGTCAATGACCTTGTGACCTTGACTGTGACCTATATGCTAAAAATAGCTTTTTCCACTTTTTGCCATAACTTTTGAACCATAAGAGATAGGGACTTCATATTTAGTATGCATACTCCACTAATAAAGTTCTTTCAATAAACACCAAGGCCAATGACCATGTGATCTTTACTGTGACCTTTATACTGAAAATAGCTTTTTCTACTTTTTACCATAACTTTTGAACCATAGGAGATAACAACTTCATATTTAGTATGCATACCCCACTAACTAAGTTCTTACAAACAACACCAAGGTCAATGACCTTGTGACCTTGACTGTGACCTATATGCTAAAAATAGCTTTTTCGTACTTTGTTGACATGGGGCGCATAGTATTTCACAAACACATCTTGTTACCCCTTGACGTTGATGTTTTACATAATTTTCAAAATATTTAACCCTCCTAAAAGATTATTAGGCTTCTGAGTAACATTAAGGAAGACTTCAAGTAAGACAGGGCTTTTTGCACAAAAAACGTCATTTTCCGACCCACATTTGACCCCCCGGGGCAAAATCTAACTTCCAAAACCTTACTGCATATCTACCTGACACCACCAACCATCTCCCAAAAGATGATTAGACTGCTGAGTAAAATGTAAGAGGAGTTCAGGGAAAACAGGGCTCTTTGTATGAAAAACATAATTTTTCAACCCCCATTTGACCCCCCTGGGCAACATCAAAATTCCAAAACCTTACTGCACATCTACCTGACACCACCAACCATCTCCCAAAAGATGATTAGGCTGCTGAGTAAAATGTAAGAGGAGTTCAGGGAAAACAGGGCTCTTTGTATGAAAAACGTCATTTTTCGACCCCCATTTGATCCCCCAGGGCAAAATCAAAATTCCGAAACCTTACTGCACATCTACATGACACCCCCAACCATCTCCCAAAGGATGATTAAGCTACTGTGAAAAATGTAGGAGGAGTTCAGGGAAGAAGGGGCTTTTTGTATAAAAAACGTCATTTTTCGACCCCCATTTGATCCCCCGGGGCAAAATCAAAATTCCGAAACCTTACTGCACATCTACATGACACCACTAATCATCCCACAAAAGATGATTAGGCTGCTAAGTAAAATGTAAGAGGAGTTCAGGGAAGATGGGGCTTTTTGCATAAAAAACGTCATTTTTCGACCCCCATTTGATCCCCCGGGGCAAAATCAAAATTCCGAAACCTTACTGCACATCTACATGACACCCCCAACCATCTCCCAAAGGATGATTAAGCTACTGTGAAAAATGTAGGAGGAGTTCAGGGAAGAAGGGGCTTTTTGTATAAAAAACATCATTTTTTGACCCCCATTTGATCCCCCGGGGCAAAATCAAAATTCCGAAACCTTACTGCACATTTACATGACACCCCCAACCATCTCCCAAAGGATGATTAAGCTACTGTGAAAAATGTAGGAGGAGTTCAGGGAAGAAGGGGCTTTTTGTATAAAAAACGTCATTTTTCGACCCCTATTTAATCCCCCGGGGCAACATCAAAATTCCGAAACCTTACTGCACATCTACATGACACCACTAATCATCCCACAAAAGATGATTAGGCTGCTAAGTAAAATGTAAGAGGAGTTCAGGGAAGATGGGGCTGTTTGCATAAAAAAACGTCATTTTTTGACCCCCATTTGATCCCCTAGGGCAAAATCAAAATTCCGAAACCTTACTGCACATCTACATGACACCCCCAACCATCTCCCAAAGGATGATTAAGCTACTGTGAAAAATGTAGGAGGAGTTCAGGGAAGAAGAGGCTTTTTGTATAAAAAACGTCATTTTTCGACCCCCATTTGATCCCCCGGGGCAAAATCAAAATTCCGAAACCTTACTGCACATCTACATGACACCACCAACCATCTCCCAAAGGATGATTAAGCTACTGTGAAAAATGTAGGAGGAGTTCAGGGAAGAAAAGTGTGACAGACGGACGGACGGACGGACGGACATGAGTAACAACAATATACCCGAACTTTCTTTCGAAAGTGCGGGTATAAAAATATGAAAAGAATATGTTGAGACCCCTAACCAAAGTTATTTATTGGTAGACTTAAAGTCTTGGCATTGTATTTTTTTAGTTGCTACCTTATTTTCAATCACTTTGTAACATTAAAACTTCCAGTTTGTTTGTAGAATTTTCAAATAAGATTGAAAATTAACTTGTACTGTATCACAATACATATGTGGTGATAGGATATGCGTACCGTGAGCCCTTGGGATCAGTACAATAGATGTATCACTGTATTGTTACGTTATACCTTTAAAATACTGTAGATCACTTAATTTTCGCGACACCTTATTTTCGCGAGTGAGTCATTGACTCTTTATAAGCGAGACATAATTTTCATGAATTGTTAATATCTCTCTATATAATCTTAAGGAATACTATTATATGCGAGAATGAAGTTTTCGCGTAATTACGTGAAAATAAAGTTCTCGCGAATAAAAAGTGATTTACAGTATGTCATAGTTCATTTTGTTTTACAGGTTTTTCCCAGATCTGTTTTACTGCCATTGCTAATCTTGTTCGTGAATCCCAATTCAGCGGGGAAAACAGACTCATGTTCTCCAGAGACAGGGTAAAAGCAGTTAAACTCCAGATACAGTCAAACCTAATTATTCCAAACTCCATATACTTTTAATAGTACTTTATACAATCAAATCTAACTATTCCAAACTCCAGATACTCTAAATACAGTCAAACCTATCTATTCCAAACTCCATATACTCTAAATACAGTCAAACCTAATTATTCCAAACTCCATATACTTTTAATAGTACTTTATACAATCAAATCTAACTATTCCAAACTCCAGATACTCTATATACAGTCAAACCTATCTATTCCAAACTCCATATACTCTAAATACAGTCAAACCTAATTATTCCAAACTCCATATACTGTTAATAGTACTTTATACAATCTAATCTAGTTATTCCAAATCCAACATCTGTAAATTCCAAACTCAAGTAACTGTAAATACTGTCATACCTAGTTATTCCAAATTCAAGTAACTGTAAATACTGTCATACCTAGCTATTCCAAACTCCATATAAATAAATACAGTCGAACTTAGTTACTGTTAACTTCATATACTGTAAATACAATCAAACTTAATTATTTCAAACTCCATATATTGTAAATACAGTGACACTTAACTATTCCAAAATCCAGATTCTGTAAATCCATTGAAACTTAGCTATCTTAAACTCCAAAATCTGTAAAAACAGTCAAACTGAGCTATCTCAAACAGGATAAAGTGCATTAAACTGTCTAATTTAGATATCTCAAACCCCGATGCTACACAGATAATTGAAATTGCATGTCATTTTGAATTTTATTCCTAAGCAAATTAGATTTAGATTATAATTCAATGTGTTACATCAATTTCTGTATTCTTTACTGTATTAGTTTTATTAATTTCATTTCAGGAGATAATTCCTTTTATTGACAAACAATGGGAAAATCTGACCACTCAGAGCAGGCGTACTAAACAAACATGGCACTCCACGGTCGCCAAAACTCTGGTAAGCTTCTAGTAATACTACCAACAGACATATGGTAATATTTTAAAACTGGGTAAAAAGTAAAAATAAAAAGTCTGATTGTGTTGTATTGTTCTATTGTGATATATTTTCCAGTCTAAGGAGACAGAGCTGTACACCTATAAAGAAGAAGTGTTGGGAGATCCCCATTTTGGCCTGACGGAGCCAGTAAGTGATTTTGTTTCCATCTTTTTACTTTTAGCTCACCTGAGCTGAAGGCTGAAAAGAGCTTTTTTGATCCAATTTTGTCCATTGTCTTTAATTGGCATCATTGTCAATGTTGTTTACTAAATTCAAGAAAATTCAAGGAAGATTCAATATTGATGAATCCTCAGTGAATTGGGATATTAGGGCTAAATTCTTGGTCTCTTAGACCAGAAAGGGATTGTAATTTTGTATGGGTTTATTTTATGACTTTTTTAGAGTAGCAGGATGACAATAAATCAAACTGAGTTGCAAATACTCCTTATCATGATGATCTAAGTTTAATGGAATCATGGATACTTGAGATAGAAATTGGGGGTCACATTAAAAAAAAATACAGATATATAGGGGATTGACATTTAGAGTCTTCTTGCCCTGAGCTGCAAGCATATTTATTCCCATTTACTTTTAAATATACCAAAAAAAACTGTACCGATTCTTCATTATACCCCCCGCAAACGAAGTTTGGGGGGGGGGGGTATTATTAGTTACATAGTCTTTTAGTGACAGGGTATGGGATGATACCTGGTTAGTGAATTTCATACCTGGCGAGGTGGAGCCGAGTCAGGTATGAAATTTACTAACCAGGTATCATCCCATACCCTGTCACTAAAAGACTATGTAACGAATTTACCCCACCGATGAAACATTTACGTTTTATCTATACTTTATAAATGGTTTTCTCTGCTAAATGCTTCATCACGCTTATACTGTGCCTATTATGATGTCACGTTTGTGTTTGTGACGTAATACATGGACCGGGTATAAATTTACAACTGACCGGGTATAGATTTACAACTGACCGGGTATAAGTAATCCACCGCCTTCACGTGACAGACTTCAACTAATCGTAAGCCAGGATTTCACGGAAAAATCGACAGAGGTGGGGTAAATAGG